>NC_091122.1:183985218-184022718 GCF_040183065.1 Periplaneta americana | reverse complement strand
TTCAATAAGAATATCATATAATACTTCCTTCTTAACCGAGTCATAAGCCTTTTTGAAATCTATGAATAACTGATGTACTGTACCCTTATACTCCCATTTTTTCTCCATTATCTGTCGAATACAAAAAATCTGATCAATAGTCGATCTATTACGCCGAAAACCGCACTGATGATCCCCAATAATTTCATCTACGTACGGAGTTAATCTTCTCAAAAGAATATTGGACAAAATTTTGTACGACGTCAACAAAAGTGATATTCCTCGAAAGTTACCACAGTTGGTTTTGTCCCCCTTTTTAAAAATAGGTACAATTATGGACTCCTTCCATTGTTCTGGTACAATTTCCTTTTCCCAAATAGCAAGTACAAGTTTATAAATTTCGCTATATAATGCACTCCCACCCTCTTGTATTAATTCTGCTGGAATTTGATCGATACCTGGAGACTTGTACTTTTTCAGATTTTCTATCGCAATTTCGACTTCTGAAAGCGTGGGTTCGGGTATAAATGGCTCAGCAGTTTGTATTTCAATTTCGTCCAGATCATTTCTATTTTCATTTCTATTTGGCCTATGTTTCAGAAAAGAACACAGGAATGAAAACAAATCTTAGTCAAGAACTAAGACGATTCAAAATTAGACATTCCAGTTGCACTTTGATAACCAGGCTTCGAGACATCGGACCCAATAGATCGGTTCAGTAGGAAATCCGCATAACGGCGTACTGAGTATAGTGGTGAAGCGTACAGTGGGTGGGGTACTGTAGAATGAATGCCAACAAATACGCAAAGGAAAACGCTCTGGATTTGAAGGTTCTGACGAATAATTTGGTTTCATACAAACTGTGTCTGAAACTATTACACGGTTAGAAAAGTCAGAGCAAGAGATGCCGGAAGCCCTCAAATTAATTTAGGAAATGACGCAGAGAATTAATGAGACACCAAGTACACCGGGTACTGAACGTGTAAAACAGAAGTGGAAATCAATTTTATGTAAAAATAACGGATATGGAACATTGTGTAACATAAACAACAAATTAGTGGACATAGAGTCACCCGAGAATAATGGACTGTCTCTTAGAGACCGCAATGATGTTAGGTTTTTTCGTTTCGCTTCTATCACGTCATGCGACGTAGAGGGCAGCTTTCTACAGTACAAACTTTGGCAGATAACCGAAAAAGATTTACGTTTGAGACACTGAGAATGTATCTTGTAGTAAGTACATTGCAATTCGGTACTGTAACTGCACTTCCTAAAGACGACCAATAAGATAAATGAAAAAATTAAAATTGCTACATGCTTATTTCCACCATTAACACTGTGTATAATTAAACACAAATGCTTATAAAAGACAGGAGAATAAATGCTTTTCACATTCTTTTGAAATTGTCATTGTGTAATGTATATTTACTTTCAGAATGTACATATGGGTGTTTCCCCATACTACCGTACTCTACTCTAAATAGCAACGTTGTTACCTCAACACATCTCTATCTACCTGCAGCGAGTCAACAACCTATAGTGCATGCACAGTAAACTTATTGTATCGGGTCCAAAGTCTCGAAGCCTGTTGTTAACAAAGAGTAGTAATTTATTCTAATCTAATATAAAGTGACAAAGCGATTACTTGTGTTCGAAATTTGTGTATTAATTGATGTCATTCATTCATAGTTTTCTGCCCAAGGCCAGATCTTTCACTGCAAATCCAGCATTCTCCAGTCTTTTCTATTTTCTGCCTTCCTCTTTGCCTCCTCATATGATCCATATATCTTAATATCGTCTAGCATCTGATATCTTCTCCTGCCCCGAACTCTTCTCCCGTTCACCATTCCTTCCAGTGCATCCTTCTGTAGGCAGCTTCTTCTCAGTCAGTGACAGAGCAAATGTTCTCTTTTTTCCCCTTGGTTATTTAACAACGCTGTATCAACTACGAGGTTATTTTAATCGTTTTTTTTAGAAACCCCTTAAGTTACGAAATACAAAGATTTGCGGAAAGGCAAAAAAGTTTTTAAAAGAAATGCATGAGTTAAGCATTGAAATATTTTAAATGAGAAATGTTGGTAAAAGCGTAATTAATATTTCTGTATGAAAAATAACATTTATTGAATATAATATGACTCAATATTCATGTTTGAAAATGTATGGCTACGGGGTTTGTCAAAATCTGGTAAAGATTTAACGAAACTGTATCTTAATTTTCACGAAATAATTTAAAATTTGATTAAAAAATAATACGAATTTGTTTCTCAAAACCAGCACGAGCGCTGCTCATTCGGTCTCAGATTTTGTTAATACTACTGTATCTTCTTTTTATATTGCTTGTATTATTTTATTTCCATTTCTCTTGTTTGTTTTGAAATTATATTCTTTATTCTGTATATTTAAATTTAAATTTAAATTTAAATTTAAATAAATAAATAAATAAATAAATAAATAAATAAATACATAAAATAAATAACAATCTGACTTCATAATGTTTGCTTCATGTCAAAAAATTTCACTCTAACCTGTATGAAATGTCACTATAGATACAAATAATAAAGTTCTGCATGAAATGATCTAATGTAATTATATATTACACAAAAGACCACAACATTATTCTAACAAATCCAAAATTCAGACACAAAATAATTAATTTACCAAACACAACAGCTTGGACTATAGTTCTGTTCATTCTGTGTCAGCCTTGTCAGTGACTTACGGGCCTTCTCCACGAAACCTAATTTTCAAGCCAACATGTCACAACAGAAATGCCGTTTGACTATAGAACAGATATTAGCAATAAACTCAATTTTGTTAAAGTTTGACATGGGTTTTCTAAAAAAACCGATTCATTTAGCGTCGAGTGGTTTGGTGATAGCGAAATGAGTCCGAGGATTCGCCACAGATTACCTAACATTCGCCTTACAGTTGGGGAAAACCTCGGAAAAAATCCAACCACGTAATCAGGCCAAGCGGAAATCGAACCCACGTCCGAGCGCAACTCCGGATCGCCAGGCAAGCGCCCCAGCCTACTGATCTACGTCGGTGGCCCCTTTTTCTCTTCCCGATCAGTTTCAGCATCATTCTTCCTTCACTACTCTTTGCTACACAGGCGTATATAAATATTTCATAGTAATACTCGGCGTCATCTCACTGGTCATTAATTCGTCATTGTCGTCATCAACTACACGAAAATAACTGAGCGTTCCGGTTTGTGAAAATGACCATTTCGAGCCTTGATAGTCCTTAATTAAATTAAAAATACTTCGGTTGCTATACACGCATTCAAGTCTCTTTTCTGACCACTGCTATTTCTACCGTAGAATACCAGTTTTTCTCACTCTGATGATCTTGCTTGATTATGAGTGTTGAATACTGGGATGTCGGCTTCAACTGCAGGGATTCCTGCGGTTACTTGCTCTGTTAAACGTTAAACGCAGGTATTCTGTGGAGTTGGTCTCCTGGGGAAGTCAGAATCTTCAAGTTGCTATGAGCAAATGACAGAATATTACTTGATCACGTTTGTGTGAAATATGCACAATCATCGTCTGCGTTCAGGACGAATTCCACCTGGACCCGACGAGGTTTTGAATTTGAAATGGCGTCTCTAGTGGGAAAACACGACTTTCTGGCTATTGGACCAAATATACGCCTATACACGACTTACAGACAAGGAAAATTGAGCGGAAAGAGAATTGACGTATTTATTGCAGTGAGTGTTTTGCTTCCAAGTCAAACACTTCGCATTAGAACATGTTATTCACCTCCGAGGAAGTTGCAATACAAACAAGACGTGTCGGAACATGGATCCCACGAGAGTTCTTACGATTGGCTCATCACTAAGTGACGGCGAGCATTTTCTCAAATGAAACACTCCGCTCAGAACACTTACAATTCTCACTCTTGAATACGTTCTCGGCATAAACAAACCTCATAATACATAATAATATATGATCATAGTGTCTTGGTCATTCGTGCAACACGAAGCTATGTAACTTACTGATGAGAGTTGTTTAAAAATTATAAAGAAATCCATAAAACTAATTTATTTTTCATCATTAAAATTTTACATTGTTTTATGTAGAATATTTTAGAGACAATAGATTTCAAAACCTAAACGTGTTTAGATTTTTAAAAATAAAGTTATGGCTATACAGTGTGATACAAGAGGAATAGTACATTTTTAGAGGGTGTTATAGTCCCGTCGCTCTTATTTCTGGCAGCCAATCACGTTGTAGGTCGGCTACATTTAAATGTGTGCATCTTGTGATTCGCTGATGAAGGTAAAGAAGGCTCGATATATACTTAATATAATCGCCGGCCATTTTGGCTCTTTCGTTGGCGTTCGCAGAAAGCACACGAGGACGTTATTTGCCGCTCAATTATTTGCTGAATTACAGTGCGTTTGATTTAATATCATAGGAGCTACGACATGATAATATTTAACGGTGTGGCAAATAGATCCCTCGTCCGGTAGCTCGGCAACGAAAGAACAAAAATGGCGAACGATACTACCTACCTAGACTTTATAGAGCCTTCACTTCCTAAGACGTAAGCAAAGGGGCAGAGTCACGCCGGGAATAACAGCGTCGCGACTATAGTATGTAGTATTCTGATTAAAAAAAGGTCATATAAACATGTGTCCAATTTTCAATTGGTGTGAAGATACAGACAATCGTTTGAATATAACAAACCTTACAAATGGCAAAAAGGAAAGACAAATAACTTAATGATTACACTTATTGCTTATTTACACGGTATAAATACGTCTCAGCAATTCAATGCACTTTTCCATTCTGTTAACAACAGTAAGTGTTGCTCTTCTGGGATCGTCTGGTCCTTTCATGAGGACAGCACTATTCATAATGCGAACGATCAATTCGTCCTTTGTCTTGATTTTGTTTTTGTATACTTCACATTTTCATCCACCCCACATACAAAAATCAACAGTAGTAAAGTCTGGGGACCTTGGTGGCCAATGTATACGTGACCACCACGGCCCGGCCCATCTTTCAGGGAATGTGAGATTTAGATAATTAATAAACTTCCTCGTATGCAATCGTGAAAACTTTGTAACTAATTCAACAGTTCATAGCATAAATACTCGTCAAAAATTACCTTCGTATACCATCGGCAAGTCTATCGTGCTATCAAAAAGGAGTGCGTTATATGGCAGTAATAATTTTTAATAGCCTCCCTATGGATATAAAAAATGAAACTAAAAACATAAGATTATTTAGGGCCAAATTAAAGAAGTATCTAATTTCTCACGTCTTCTATTCTGTATTCTTCATGAATATTTCTGTGTTGTATTAAGTATCGATACTAACCCCTTGTGCTGTACTAGTAGACTGTATTGTAAAACTCTTCTGTATATATTTCAACTGGACTGTGACTGTATTAAGACTTTGTAGTACTATTAAGATTTTTTGACATGTTCCATATTCTAGCTGTGAAGCGACGTACGAATACCACGGAATGTAAATAAATGCAATACAATACATTGTGTCACGTGATGACTAAGATATACAGGGGCTCCGTCATGCTGGAAGAACATGCCCTTCTATGTAGCAAAGGAACTACAAATACAATTTGTAATGCTTGTTATGTGTAACAAACAGCTGTATCTCCACAGACATTGAAAATTGGACACATGTTGATATGAACTTTTTTTACTAACAATAGTTCTATAATATCACATCATAAATATTTACTATTCCTCTTGAATCACCCTGTATGATAGAAAACTTGTGATGCAATATAGCCACACTTTTTATAAATAAATATAATCTTCAGGGAGGCTTTCACGCTTTGCCTAGACACTAAGTTACGGCAAAATGTAGACTTGAAATGTATGTGGCTTACCATATCTTAAATTAGACCTTTAATATAATCTGGGATACATGTACACACTATATTTCACACTCCTGTATCTTCTACCTGCGCGAAAATGGTGAGACGAGTCTCGGAAAGGTTTACAAGACTAAAAATCTTGAATTCATTATTTTTTTTATCCTGCTGTTTAAAGATGCTGTATCAACTACTATGTCATTTATCATTGATTGAGTTGGTGATAGGGACATTATTATTTGGTGAGATGAGGCCGAGGATTCGCAATAGATTACCTGATATTCGCCGTACAGTTGGGGAAAACTTCGGAAAAAACCCAACCAGGTAATCAGCCCAAGTGGGAATTGAATGAGCAGACGAACGCAATACCTCGTGAGCTACGCCGGTGGCCCATTATTATTATTATTATTATTATTATTATTATTATCATTATTATTATTATTATTATTATTATTATTATTATTATTATTAAAAACACGGGAATTTTACTGGAAGCAAGTAAAGAGATAGGTTTGGAAGTAAATACCGAAAAGACAAAGTATATGATTATGTCTCGTGACGAGAATATTGTACGAAATGGAAATATAAAAATTGGAAATTTATCTTTTGAAGAGCAACAGTAACAAATATAAATGATACACGGGAGGAAATTAAACACAAAATAAATATGGGAAATGCCTGTTATTATTCGGTTGAGAAGCTTTTGTCATCCAGTCTGCTGTCAAAAAATCTGAAAGTTAGAATTTATAAAACAGTTATATTACCGGTTGTTCTGTATGGTTGTGAAACTTGGACTCTCACTTTGAGAGAGGAACATAGGTTAAGGGTGTTACAGAATAAGGTGCTTAGGAAAATATTTGGGGCTAAGCGGGATGAAGTTACAGGAGAATGGAGAAAGTTACACAACACAGAACTGCACGCATTGTATTCTACACCTGACATAATTAGGAACATTAAATCCAGACTTTTGAGATGGGCAGGGCATGTAGCACGTATGGGCGAATCCAGAAATGCGTATAGAGTGTTAGTTGTGAGGCCAGAGGGAAAAAGACCTTTAGGGAGACCGAGACGTAGATGGGAAGATAATATTAAAATGGATTTGAGGGAGGTGGGATATGATGATAGAGAATGGATTGATCTTGCTCAGGATAGGGACCGATGACGGGCTTATGTGAGGGCGGCAATGAACCTCCGGGTTCCTTAAAAGCCAGTAAGCATTATTATTATTATTATTATTATTATTATTATTATTATTATTATTATTATTATTATTATTATTATTATTTGTTTTCAAAATAGTTACTTTCTTAGTATGATTCTACTTCTGCATTTGATTTCATCTCAGGCGTCTGGTCATAATATATGAAGCTCTTACTGTTGTATTCTGTTTTGAAATAAATACTGTGAAGGTCAGATAATTTACAGTCTGAAGTGACTAATCGTAACACACAGGAATGTTTTGTGTGCTTTGTTGCACTGAAGTCAAATAGTGATGCATGTAGCATGCAGAATATTATTATATCAATTTGCTTTTTAATTTTATGACGTGTTAATGGAAGTTGATGATCGTTTAAACTCTGGAGGAGAAGGAAATGCCGACCAACAATGGGTCCTTTAGAACGCTGACAGTGCAGGCAACATCACAAGGCCGTTAAAAGCTGTTGCGTAAGATTGGTACTAAACGGCGGTCAACGAACAGAAATGGCCTTTAAAGCTTAATTGAATTTATTATGCCAGCTGAATGGGGGCGCTGGAATCGAATCTATCAGCTAACAAATGGGAAGTCTGTACATGAGATGAAGTTCAAGATGTTACGACACCGTCTATACATTTAGATAGGTTAAACAACCGTGCCAAGGTTAATAACAAATATCAAAATATGATTAATTATTATTCAGTCAGTATGGCTTAAGCATTGCATTACATATGAAATAAAAATATATGAGAAAATATATTGATGTCTTACATCTTGATACAAACGTTTTCGCCTCTAATGGGGCATCTTCAGGTACAAATATAAGTATCATGTAAAATCAATTACAATACAAGCTTACATTTAAAACTACCTTGACTAGAATATGGTGACTATGTTATCTAATCAACATTAATTGTCCTGATTAGATAACATAGTCACCATGTCATACTTTATTCTAGTCAAGGTAGTTTTAAGTGTAAGCTTGTATTGTAATTGATTTTAGATGATACTTATATTTGTACCTGAAGATGCCCCATTAGAGGCGAAAACGTTTGTATCAAGATTAAATAGGATGTAACACATCAATATATTTTCTCATATGTTTTTATTTCATATGTAATGCAATGCTTAAGCCATATTGACTGAATAATAATTAATCATATTTTGATATTTGTTATTAACACGAGGCTTAGCTGAATATTTTCCAGCATGAATTGTAAAAAAAGTACCGAGGTTAGTCTAGCATTTGTACCTTTTTCATCAACAAACGAAACTATTTAATTGACTGTTTACTAGTTCTTCTTCTTCTTCTTCTTGTTCTTCTTTTTCTGATACAAACATCTCTCTTCCCTCTCGTACACCATAAGTTTCCCATAAACATGTAAGATCACATTAAGGGGAGAGGATGGTATTTTTTTAAACTTTTTTCCTATTTGGTGTAAAATATTAATTTTTTGAATGTAGAGAGCTCATAGCTGCGGCAACTCAACCAAATAGAAATATTTTGAAAAAAAAAATATTTGGGAGCCCAAATTTGAAAAAAATATACCCAATGCAGGATTGTACTAAAACCGATATATCTAAACCGTTTTTAAAGATAGATTCAAACAGTTTTTTGCAATACATTTGCAAAAGCATGTTCTACAAATTGTCTGTAACAGAATTTTGATATAGTCCCTACGTTTGTAAAATAAACAATTAAAATTTAATAACTATTTTCTGATTTCCTTTCTTGCAAACAAACGGACGTATTTTTAAAATGAAATCAATTAACAAAATTCTGTTACAGAGAAAAGTTTCCTAATAGTCTAAAGAATGTGTGTTCTAAATTTCATGCATGTATCTTTAATAGTTCAGAAATTATATCCATTTTTGTCTGGCAATGTAGCAAAAAAAATGAAGTTACTGGAAACCGATAAAGGTGGGCGTGTGATTTAAAAATCCATAGCGCAGGAAGTTTAAAAATGACGTCTCAACATCCGATAAGGGCACTAATACCCACAAAATGTTATGCAATGCATTCCACACATATAAAAGAGTATTTTAAAGAAAAAAAAAATTGATAATTTAATTTACGGGACACAACAATAAAAGTGGGCGAGTGATTTACAAATCCATAACGCAGGAAGTTTAAAAATGACGTCCGAACATCCGATAAGGGCACAAATACCCACAAAATGTTGTGCAATGCATTCCACACATATAAAAGAGTATTTTAAAGAAAAAAAAAATTGATAATTTAATTTACGGGACACAACAATAAAAGTGGGCGAGTGATTTACAAATCCATAACGCAGGAAGTTTAAAAATGGCGACTCAACATCCGATAAGGGCACAAATACCCACAAAATGTTGTGCAATGCATTCCACACATATAAAAGAGTATTTTAAAGAAAAAAAAATTGATAATTTAATTTACGGGACACAACAATAAAAGTGGGCGAGTGATTTACAAATCCATAACGCAGGAAGTTTAAAAATGACGTCCGAACATCCGATAAGGGCTCTAATACCCACAAAATGTTGTGCAATGCATTCCACACATATAAAAGAGTATTTTAAAGAAAAAAAAATTGACAATTTAATTTACGGGAAACAACAATAAAAGTGGGCGAGTGATTTAAAAATCCATAACGCAGGAAGTTTAAAAATGGCGACTCAACATCCGATAAGGGCACTAATACCCACAAAATGTTATGCAATGCATTCCACACATATAAAAGGGTATTTTAAAGAAAAAAAATTGACAATTTAATTTACGGGAAACAAATATAAAAGTGGGCGAGTGATTTAAAAATCCATAACGCAGGAAGTTTAAAAATGACGTCTCAACATCCGATAAGGGCACTAATACCCACAAAATGTTATGCAATGCATTCCACACATATAAAAGGGTATTTTAAAGAAAAAGAAATTGACAATTTAATTTACGGGAAACAACAATAAAAGTGGGCGAGTGATTTAAAAATCCATAACGCAGGAAGTTTAAAAATGACGTCTGAACATCCGATAAGGGCACTAATACCCACAAAATGTTATGCAATGCATTCCACACATATAAAAGAGTATTTTAAAGAAAAAAAAATTGACAATTTAATTTACGGGAAACAACAATAAAAGTGGACGTGTGATTTAAAAATCCATAGCGCAGGAAGTTTAAAAATGACGTCTCAACATCCGATAAGGGCACTAATACCCACAAAATGTTATGCAATGCATTCCACACATATAAAAGAGTATTTTAAAGAAAAAAAATGACAATTTAATTTACGGGAAACAACAATAAAAGTGGGCGAGTGATTTAAAAATCCATATCGCAGGAAGTTTAAAAATGACGTCTCAACTAAGGGCACTAATACCCACAAAATGTTATGCAATGCATTCCACACATATAAAAGAATATTTTAAAGAAAAAAAAATTGACAATTTAATTTACGGGAAACAACAATAAAAGTGGACGTGTGATTTAAAAATCCATAGCGCAGGAAGTTTAAAAATGACGTCTCAACATCCGATAAGGGCACTAATACCCACAAAATGTTATGCAATGCATTCCACACATATAAAAGAGTATTTTAAAGAAAAAAAAAATTGACAATTTAATTTACGGGAAACAACAATAAAAGTGGACGTGTGATTTAAAAATCCATAGCGCAGGAAGTTTAAAAATGACGTCTCAACATCCGATAAGGGCACTAATACCCACAAAATGTTATGCAATGCATTCCACACATATAAAAGAGTATTTTAAAGAAAAAAAAATTGACAATTTAATTTACGGGAAACAACAATAAAAGTGGGCGAGTGATTTAAAAATCCATAACGCAGGAAGTTTAAAAATGGCGACTCAACATCCGATAAGGGCACAAATACCCACAAAATGTTATGCTATGCATTCCACACATATAAAAGAGTATTTTAAAGAAAAAAAATTGACAATTTAATTTGCGGGACACAACAATAAAAGTGGGCGAGTGATTTACAAATCCATAACGCAGGAAGTTTAAAAATGGCGACTCAACATCCGATAAGGGCACAAATACCCACAAAATGTTGTGCAATGCATTCCACACATATAAAAGAGTATTTTAAAGAAAAAAAATTGACAATTTAATTTACGGGACACAACAATAAAAGCGGGCGAGTGATTTACAAATCCATAACGCAGGAAGTTTAAAAATGGCGACTCAACATCCGATAAGGGCACAAATACCCACAAAATGTTGTGCAATGCATTCCACACATATAAAAGACTATTTTAAAGAAAAAGAAATTGACAATTTAATTTACGGGAAACAACAATAAAAGTGGACGTGTGATTTAAAAATCCATAGCGCAGGAAGTTTAAAAATGACGTCTCAACATCCGATAAGGGCACTAATACCCACAAAATGTTATGCAATACATTCCACACATATAAAAGGGTATTTTAAAGAAAAAGAAATTGACAATTTAATTTACGGGAAACAACAATAAAAGTGGGCGAGTGATTTAAAAATCCATAACGCAGAAAGTTTAAAAATGGCGACTCAACATCCGATAAGGGCACAAATACCCACAAAATGTTATGCAATGCATTCCACACATATAAAAGAGTATTTTAAAGAAAAAAAAAATTGACAATTTAATTTACGGGAAACAACAATAAAAGTGGGCGAGTGATTTTTAAAATCCATAACGCAGGAAGTTTAAAAATGACGTCTCAGCATCCGATAAGGGCACAAATACCCACAAAATGTTATGCAATGCATTCCACACATATAAAAGGGTATTTTAAAGAAAAAAAAATTGACAATTTAATTTACGGGAAACAACAATAAAAGTGGGCGAGTGATTTAAATATCCATAACGCAGGAAGTTTAAAAATGACGTCTCAGCATCCGATAAGGGCACTAATACCCACAAAATGTTGTGCAATGCATTCCACACATATAAAAGGGTATTTTAAAGAAAAAAAATTGACAATTTAATTTACGGGAAACAACAATAAAAGTGGGCGAGTGATTTACAAATCCATAACGCAGGAAGTTTAAAAATGACGTCCGAACATCCGATAAGGGCACTAATACCCACAAAATGTTATGCAATGCATTCCACACATATAAAAGAGTATTTTAAAGAAAAAAAAATTGACAATTTAATTTACGGGAAACAACAATAAAAGTGGGCGAGTGATTTAAAAATCCATAACGCAGGAAGTTTAAAAATGGCGACTCAACATCCGATAAGGGCACAAATACCCACAAAATGTTGTGCAATGCATTCCACACATATAAAAGAGTATTTTAAAGAAAAAAAAATTGACAATTTAATTTACGGGACACAACAATAAAAGTGGGCGAGTGATTTACAAATCCATAACGCAGGAAGTTTAAAAATGACGTCCGAACATCCGATAAGGGCACTAATACCTACAAAATGTTGTGCAATGCATTCCACACATATAAAAGAGTATTTTAAAGAAAAAAAAATTGACAATTTAATTTACGGGAAACAACAATAAAAGTGGGCGAGTGATTTAAAAATCCATAACGCAGGAAGTTTAAAAATGGCGACTCAACATCCGATAAGGGCACAAATACCCACAAAATGTTGTGCAATGCATTCCACACATATAAAAGAGTATTTTAAAGAAAAAGAAATTGACAATTTAATTTACGGGAAACAACAATAAAAGTGGGCGAGTGATTTAAAAATCCATAACGCAGGAAGTTTAAAAATGACGTCTCAGCATCGGATAAGGGCACTAATACCCACAAAATGTTATGCAATGCATTCCACACATATAAAAGGGTATTTTAAAGAAAAAGAAATTGACAATTTAATTTACGGGAAACAACAATAAAAGTGGGCGAGTGATTTACAAATCCATAACGCAGGAAGTTTAAAAATGACGTCTGAACATCCGATAAGGGCACTAATACCCACAAAATGTTGTGCAATGCATTCCACACATATAAAAGAGTATTTTAAAGAAAAAAAATTGACAATTTAATTTACGGGACACAACAATAAAAGTGGGCGAGTGATTTAAAAATCCATATCGCAGGAAGTTTAAAAATGACGTCTGAACATCCGATAAGGGCACTAATACCCACAAAATGTTGTGCAATGCATTCCACACATATAAAAGAGTATTTTAAAGAAAAAAAAATTGACAATTTAATTTACGGGAAACAACAGTAAAAGTGGGCGAGTGATTTAAAAATCCATAACGCAGGAAGTTTAAAAATGGCGACTCAACATCCGATAAGGGCACAAATACCCACAAAATGTTATGCTATGCATTCCACACATATCACAGAGTATTTTAAAGCCTTTTTTTTTTAAATTTACTAATTTTTCACCAAAAAAATACCATCCTCTCCCCTTAACATTCTGAAATAGCATTTACGCTACAAGGATTGAAAGTGAGGTATTACGGTTATGTTCAGAGCTGAGGCAGAAATTTCGAAACGTATTCGTAAAAAATTTTCAATTCTTGTAACGTACCTACTATAATTTTAGGCAAACGGACGACAGTACCTGTGCGAGAATATGATTCAATTTTGAAAGCTCTTTCGTCACTGGAAAACGCGAACATATTTCTGGAACGTACTATACTCACTGACTCAGTACTGTTTGTGTTTACTATGACCGTAAGGTGACTTTGATTGTGTACGCTTGGTTCTGTGTGGAGAACGGTTGGAAGTTTACTAGTAGAGGGGGTGGGAGTGAAGTACATTAAAAAACTCAGGTACAATAAAAATTGAAGTAAAAATAAAATGATGAACCTGTACAGGAAACACGAGCCTGGACTCGAACACGACGGCTCCCGCTTATTGTTGTGCTGGGAAGCAGCTTGTCTGTCTCTACGTAGTTATTACTCCGTTCTAATTCTTGAATGAAGGCACGCCCACCACCTCCGTTCAAGGCTAAGATGTATTCTAATTAGGCAGTTAATAGCAATGGGAAGTATCAGATCGCAGATATGAAGTCTTATTGTGGCGTATTAAATACAGGAAACACCAGAATTCTGTTACCGATTTGGGGTGTACTTTTCCCATTTCTGTTTTAAGGAGGCAGACATACTGTACTCCAACCAGGAGAAAGTCTCAGGGGAATGAGACGCAGCGGGGTAATGTTATGAATGAATGTTGATGTCATAACATGTCATAAGGTCACACGTGGGTACACGCATCTTCATTGACTAACTCTCAAAGCACAAACGATAACACTGATACACATTTTTATACTACCCTAGTTACAAAATTAGATCACGGTTAATCTCCTGGTCTTTTAATCCCTCCACACACGAAATCACACATGCAGGACAGCGCATGTTTTTTAAACTGACATTATACCGGTAATATTATTTTTCTACTTCGCTTGAATAGATGACGCAATAGTAAGCACATTCCTTTCACGGTTAATCTCCTGGTCTTTTAATCCTTCCACACACGAAATCACACATGCAGGACAGCGCATGTTTTTTAAACTGACATTATACCGGTAATATTATTTTTCTACTTCGCTTGAATAGATGACGCAATAGTAAGCACATTCCTTTCACGGTTAATCTCCTGGACTTTTAATCCCTCCACACACGAAATCACACATGCAGGACAGCGCATGTTTTTTAAACTGACATTATACCGGTAATATTATTTTTCTACTTCGCTTGAATACATGACGCAATAGTAAGCACATTCCTTTCACGGTTAATCTCCTGGACTTTTAATCCCTCCACACACGAAATCACACATGCAGGACTGCGCATGTTTTTTAAACTGACATTATACCGGTAATATTATTTTTCTACTTCGCTTGAATAGATGACGCAATAGTAAGCACATTCCTTTCACGGTTAATCTCCTGGTCTTTTAATCCTTCCACACACGAAATCACACATGCAGGACAGCGCATGTTTTTTAAACTGACATTATACCGGTAATATTATTTTTCTACTTCGCTTGAATAGATGAGGCAATAGTAAGCACATTCCTTTCACGGTTAATCTCCTGGACTTTTAATCCCTCCACACACGAAATCACACATGCAGGACAGCGCATGTTTTTTAAACTGACATTATACCGGTAATATTATTTTTCTACTTCGCTTGAATAGATGACGCAATAGTAAGCACATTCCTTTCACGGTTAATCTCCTGGTCTATTAATCCCTCCACACACGAAATCACACATGCAGGACAGCGCATGTTTTTTAAACTGACATTATACCGGTAATATTATTTTTCTACTTCGCTTGAATAGATGACGCAATAGTAAGCACATTCCTTTCACGGTTAATCTCCTGGACTTTTAATCCCTCCACACACGAAATCACACATGCAGGACAGCGCATGTTTTTTAAACTGACATTATACCGGTAATATTATTTTTCTACTTCGCTTGAATAGATGACGCAATAGTAAGCACATTCCTTTCACGGTTAATCTCCTGGTCTTTTAATCCTTCCACACACGAAATCACACATGCAGGACAGCGCATGTTTTTTAAACTGACATTATACCGGTAATATTATTTTTCTACTTCGCTTGAATAGATGACGCAATAGTAAGCACATTCCTTTCACGGTTAATCTCCTGGACTTTTAATCCCTCCACACACGAAATCACACATGCAGGACAGCGCATGTTTTTTAAACTGACATTATACCGGTAATATTATTTTTCTACTTCGCTTGAATAGATGACGCAATAGTAAGCACATTCCTTTCACGGTTAATCTCCTGGTCTTTTAATCCTTCCACACACGAAATCACACATGCAGGACAGCGCATGTTTTTTAAACTGACATTTTACCGGTAATATTATTTTTCTACTTCGCTTGAATAGATGACGCAATAGTAAGCACATTCCTTTCACGGTTAATCTCCTGGACTTTTAATCCCTCCACACACGAAATCACACATGCAGGACAGCGCATGTTTTTTAAACTGACATTATACCGGTAATATTATTTTTCTACTTCGCTTGAATAGATGACGCAATAGTAAGCACATTCCTTTCACGGTTAATCTCCTGGTCTTTTAATCCCTCCACACACGAAATCACACATGCAGGACAGCGCATGTTTTTTAAACTGGCGTTATACCGGTAATATTATCTCTCTACTTCGCTCCAATAGATGACGCAATAGTAAGCACATTCCTTTCACGGTTCATCTCCTGGTTGGAGAACAGTACAGCTTCTAGCACTGGAAAATTGATGAAATTCAATATTTTTCCCTCAGCAGTGAATAACTCTGTACCGATATCCTTGAAATTTCTTATGCTCAATATACGGCATTTCAGTTATTGTGCAGGTATTTAACAGTTCAAAATGGCAGCTGCATTTTGTGCATTGAAGTTCTGTTTCCCTGATAATTTCCACAAATATCAGTATTTCTGAGTGATTCCGGTTTTTATTTGATCCGTTGAGAGCAAAAGTGGTGTAAGTCAAAAATGGGTAATGAGTGTTAAAGTAAACATTCTGTAAAATACAGCCCAAAGTAGCAATTAATATTCAATTTATTTAAACTATTAGTAGTCATTGGATAGCACGAAGGACATATTAATTGCTACTTTCCGCTGTATTTTACAGAATTTTTACTTTAAACCTCATTACCCAAATTTGACTTACACCACTTCTGCTTTGAACAGCTCGTTTATTCGTGAATGTCATATGAATAGTATCACTTGAAATGTTTGGAGTATCTTTAGTATAAATCTTTTTTTTTTTTAATTTCTATTTTGAAGTCCTATGTTTTACATTTTTAGGTAAAAAGTATTAAAAAATAAAGTTAAGGAATTAGATCAATGGTTCTGGGTAGGTTGTTTACAAGTGTGGAATGCACTTCCATAAACATTCCATGCAATAAGTTATCTTTTTTTTATTTTACAAAAAGAAAACATTTTTTTTTTTAACCTTTTTGAGTTAACAGAGAAGCCGTTTTAATACACACAAGTTACGGCTACTATTTTCTATTGACAAATAATTAGCCGTAATGGCAATAGTTTCACTACATCTAAAAATAGGTTACAATTGTATATTAGATTTCAAGGTTACAAAGTTATTATTTCACCAATTTTCCAGTACTCAAAAGCTGTGTGTTCCCCATAATCTGTTTTCAGTTCAAGTGGTCGATCGGATAAGAATCTCCCTTCTTTGCGCCCAGTAATGTAGGTCTATTACCAGAGGCTATTATATATTTTTTTTCTTATATTTATTGCTGACTTTGAGCTTTTCACGTTTCCACGTTTCATATTCATTTATTCTAACTCCTTCATTTGTTCTCTCGTTCATTTTTCTGTTGTTTCTTCATTTGTTCTCTCGTTCCTTCATCTGTTATGACTCCTTCATTTGTGCTCTCGTTCCTTCATCTGTTATGACTTATGACTCCTTCATTTGTTCTCTCGTTCATTTTTCTGTTGTTTCTTCATTTGTTCTCTCGTTCCTTCATCTGTTATGACTCCTTCATTTGTGCTCTCGTTCCTTCATCTGTTATGACTCCTTCATTTGTGCTCTCGTTCCTTCATCTGTTATGACTCCTTCATTTGTTCTCTCGTTCCTTCATCTGTTATGACTTATGACTCCTTCATTTGTTCTCTCGTTCATTTTTCTGTTGTTTCTTCATTTTTTCTCTCGTTCCTTCATCTGTTATGACTCCTTCATTTGTGCTCTCGTTCCTTCATCTGTTATGACTCCTTCATTTGTTCTCTCGTTCCTTCATCTGTTATGACTTATGACTCCTTCATTTGTTCTCTCGTTCCTTCATCTGTTATGACTCCTTCATTTGTTCTCTCGTTCCTTCAACTGTTATGACTTATGACTCCTTCATTTGTTCTCTCGTTCCTTCATCTGTTATGACTTATGACTCCTTCATTTGTTCTCTCGTTCATTTTTCTGTTGTTTCTTCATTTGTTCTCTCGTTCCTTCATCTGTTATGACTCCTTCATTCGTGCTCTCGTTCCTTCATCTGTTATGACTCCTTCATTTGTTCTCTCGTTCCTTCATCTGTTATGACTTATGACTCCTTCATTTGTTCTCTCGTTCCTTCATCTGTTATGACTCCTTCATTTGTTCTCTCGTTCCTTCATCTGTTATGACTTATGACTCCTTCATTTGTTCTCTCGTTCCTTCATCTGTTATGACTTATGACTCCTTCATTTGTTCTCTCGTTCCTTCATCTGTTATGACTTATGACTCCTTCATTTGTTCTCTCGTTCCTTCATCTGTTATGACTCCTTCATTTCTTCTCTCGTTCCTTCATCTGTTATGACTTATGACTCCTTCATTTGTTCTCTCGTTCCTTCATCTGTTATGACTCCTTCATTTGTTCTCTCGTTCCTTCATCTGTTATGACTCCTTCATTTGTTCTCTCGTTCCTTCATCTGTTATGACTCCTTCATTTGTTCTCTCGTTCCTTCATCTGTTATGACTTATGACTCCTTCATTTGTTCTCTCGTTCCTTCATCTGTTATGACTCCTTCATTTGTCCTCTCGTTCCTTCATCTGTTATGACTCCTTCATTTGTTCCGTTCTTCCGTAACTTCTTTTGCCTTTTCTTAATTTTCCCTTCCCTTTATTTTTTGTCTCTTTCCTTTGTTTGTTTTCCTGTTTTATTTGTTTTCCACTTTTTATTTTGTTCTCTTATTTCAATATTTTGTTTTCCCGTTACTTCCTTTTTTCGTTCCTATCCTATTTCTTTATTTGTTCTTTAGTCCTCTTACTTCTCTCGTTTCCGTATTTGTTTTGTAGTTTCCTCACTTGTTTTCTCATTCCTTCATTTGTTTTCCCGTTCTGTCATTTGTTTTCTCATTGCTCATTTGTTTTCTGTGTCCTTGTTTTGACGTTCCTGCATTTGTTTTTTCGTATGTTTATCCTTTTGTACACCAGTTAATTCCTTCATTTCTCAATTCTACATTTTGTTCTCTCACTTATTTGCTCATACTTCCATTTTGTTTTTCGTTCACTCCTTCATAATTCCATCATTCTTTTATTCACTTTTCTGTTCGTTTATAATGGCCATCTAATTACAGTAATACAGAAATAATATAATCGTTTAATCTAATCGAAATAAATAATTTCCTTTACTATGACAAGGTTTTGCTTCGATCTGTAGCTTCTTTTAGTGACGATGATGATTATGTTTAAGGAGCGGATTCTATGTAATTAAATATTATTTTTGCGTGTCATAAAACACAATTAACAAAGTTAAAATTTCCGAACATGAAGTTTCAAGTTTAAAACCCGAATTTTATTTCACATAAAAACACATATTTTCACACAAAAAATGTAAATACATATTTTCAGGAAATCTAATAGGCCTATAAACACATAAATCTTGGAGTTTTTTATTTAAATAATTTTTACAAGAAGTATTAAACATTTTAAAACTAAATCAATTATGTCACTCAGAAGTACGTTATCTTTTCAAGAATTCTTGGTTGCTTCGTGTTTCTAAGCGCTGTGTGGTGTATCCGTGATCCATTTTCGTAATAGTATCGCCTCAAGTTCTGAGAACTGCTAGGCAGCATATCAGTGTTATTATTAGAGAATAAATTAACATGGACAAGGAGGAGAGATCTTGTAACACATAATTAGGAATGTTTATTGTTGCTGAAGATGATTTCATTCCGCGCTTTGTTTGTGAAACACAACAGATAAGATCTCGGGTATGAACATTATTTAATTTAAACAAATCTCTCGCCTCTCGCTCATGTCTATCAAGTAAGGAAATATATCTTGTTGTGATTCCCTGTTATCGGGCTTCGTCAATCGATATCCTTTAAGATATACTGAAAGATGGTTGCTTTTAAAAAACGATTTGGCTTTCCTATTAGCAAATCTAAGCTTTTTGTGTGACACCATAAAAAAGTCGAAACATCCAAAAACCTGTTGTCTGAAACAGGGAGGTGCGTGCCGTGGGAATTAAACTAGACTCGCTACCAGGTTCACAAGGGACAAATTCCAGAATGTGTTTCGGAAAAACAGTGGATATAAAAAAATGTGTAAAGTTGCTCAAGTATTGGAGGGTGTGCCTGTAGGTGAAATTGACGGTGTTTGTGTTTGTGACATTTCTCTCTTTAAATATGCACGTCTGACGTCCTGTCATGTGGAAAGATCGTTTTCACAGTATAAGTCGTTGTTCAGAGATAATCGGCATGCATTTGTGGTGGAGAATTTGGAGATGACCTTTGTTGTTCACTGCAATTCTCGGCCAACTACTAGCACTCAAGTGTGGTTGGTGAGTACCTAGTAATATTTTTTTTTTCAAGCCAAGTAAGGTATTTTTGTCATATTTAAAAAAATATATTTTTTATTTTTAGCAAATATTTTCGTACTTTTTAGCACATAAAAACTAAATATATTTAAATCCGCTCCCTAATTATGTTAGTGGTTGAGATAATTCACGTACGTTGGTTAACTCGTTTTTCCATTGAACTGCTCGACTTTAAATTGAGTCTCTCATTCTGAACTATAGGACATGTTGCAACTTTTTTTAATTCGGTTAATTGCATTGTTAGTTGTTACATTTTTTCCCAGTCTACATTACGTCTCACAGGCCTACGAGATCTCGGAATTTGTAGACACCACGTGATGTCATCCCCAAGACTGAACAATGGGGGACATCTGACCTTGTTGGTTGTCCAGAGAACAGGTTGGCGGGATGTGAAGAATATCTGTGGGCTTCACATTCCTGCCCGCAATCTTCATTCATGTGACAAAGAGTCGTGAATGGTTGGCTATTCGATTCCCTAGCGATGCTCTATTTAAGTACGGATTATAAAGAACTTGGGAATTTGAAGAGAAAAAGAACTTGCAAAGGGTTAAAGAAGACGTTTCAGGAATCTTAACGATAGATTTTAGATAAAACAAACATTAGTCAATCCGCTTTTTGTCGTATAGTAGCCTCGGATTGAAAATGTAGGCTTCGTGATACTGAGTCCCATATTGGAACCCCTGGAAGTTCAACTACACTTTGGTGGTCCAGAATTGAACGTATTATTGTGTACAGATGATTTACTTCGTTTTATTGGGTGAAAACTAGCATGAATTAAAATATTCACTTCGTTGTTATTAAAAGCTTTGCAAGGAACTGGTTTTGAAGTAGCCTAAATGTTGGAAACTTAACAAAATATTTTGTAAGGCCTATTTATAATTTAAATGTAAATAATATCACAGTTGATACAGACATATTTCGCAAATATATGTTATTAAATATATGTTCGACATATTAAAGAATATATTAATCACAAACGAAAAGAAAAATAACATTTGAAGAGTCCACTGCAAGAATGATGGATGTCACTTTCTTGTCGAAAATGAACCAAGACTGTCAATGCATAGCTTAAGACATATAGAATGTACATACAGAGTTATATGGCATTAACACTGATAGTCATTGTCCAGTAATGATCGGAAAATCACAGTTAAGCTTTGAGCGCTAAGCATTTCAAAATTTCAATTGCTTCTCTTCCAAAATGTATTCCAAATGACATCCAGCATTCTTGCAGCGGACTCTTCAAATATATACTTAATCTTGTCCTAGTCTATGGACACTCACAAAAGCAGTTTCATTTACTATTACACTTTTAATACATCATTCCACTTTTGACCAATAAAACAGTACGGAACGACATGTTTCAACCAGTCATGGCTGCTTATCCTACAATTTTTATTATCTTACTAGCATTTGTTTTTTATCACCACCCTACCATTTGTTTTTATCACCTCCCTAGCATTTGTTTCATTGTTTGCCAACATTATACTTTGAATAATTGTACCTTTTAAAATGATTCATGTTTATTTCATCATCCTTAACTAAAACTTTTCTGTCTCATTTATTTTCTTGTCCACACCTGTGGAGTAACGGTTAGCGCGTCTGGCCGCGAAATCGAGTTGCCCAGGTTCGATTCCCGGTCGGAGCAAGTTACCTGGTTGAGGTTTTTTCCGGGGTTTTCCCTCAACCCAACATGAACAAATGTTGGGTAACTTTCGGTGTTGGACCTCGGACTCATTTCACCGGCATTATCACCTTCATTTCATTCAGACGCTAAATAACTAGATATTGATACAACGTCGTAAAATAACCGAATAAAATAAAAAAAAATTAAAATATCACAGTTGATGCAGACATATTTCGGAAATATATGTTATTAAACATATATACACTCACAATAAGCAGATGATATGGCGTTGTTAGCAGAAGAGGAGATGATTACTAAGGGATATACTACTGGAGCTAAATGACCACTGTAGCAGTATGGCCTGTCTCTAGCATATTCTTTTCTTGTCTGCCAGTCTAAAATCTGTCTTAACACTTAGACTGTCCACTTTATCACAGTGTTTTTCTCATAGGATTTAACTACGTGGACCTCCATACAACATGCATAATTCATTTTTGTTAAATAGAGGACAAAGCTCGTTATTTCTCTGTACCATTTATTATGACGTCCACACCTGTGGAGTAACGGCTAGAGCGTCTGGTCGCGAAACCTGGTGGCCCGGGTTCGATTCCCGGTTGGGGCAAGTTACCTGGTTGAGGTTTTTTCCGGGTTTTCCCTCAACCCAATATGAGCAAATACTGGATAACTTTCGGTGTTGGACCCCGGACTCATTTCACCGGCATTATCACCTTCATCTCATTCACACGCTAAATAACCTAAGATGTTGATAAAGCGTCGTAAAATAACCTACTAAAAATAAATAAAAGAATTGTATTTCAATGGATACCATCCCATTGTGGAATCCTGAGAAACGAGAATGCGGATGCTTTAGCAAAGAAGGGCAGCACTGCTACTTACAGATCTGTTACTAAATGTACGTATTACTCTGTGAAGAGATTTATTAAATCTACATACTTAGACTTCAACAAACAAAATTTGATAACACAATCTCAAGGAAAAAAATGGAACTCTCTGCATCATAATCCACAGTTGATTCCCGATTTACCACGAAAATCGTCTGTAGCTGCATTTAGATTGGCAACAGGCCATGATTGTTTGGCCAAACACCTGCATAGAATTGGAATATATCAGTCCCCTAACTGCCCATTGTGCAACTCAAACCAAGAAATGGATTCGGAACACCTCAAAATCTGTGCTTCAGTGGCTGACCATGACAATATCTTTGAAAAATATTGGTGTGCAAGAGGTCAAATGACTTTATTATCAAACGCCTGGCACTAGAAAACAACAACAACATTTATCATTAGAGAAAATAAAATAAGATGTATCTATTTGCACTTCCGTAGCTAATGCGATCCAGTCCTGGACAAAAGCTCTTTGTAACGGAACCATCAGCCAGGTCCACTTTCTTGACCTCTCGTGATAGATCTCTACGAAGCTCCGAAACGTTGGACATTTCAGGATCTGTGGCACGGTGCAAAAACCAAGAATCCTTGCACCACGTTGAACTCTGTGGAAGTCCTAAATCAACTACTTCTTCAATTGTTTTGACAATTTAATTGTTATCGTGCACTTCGTCGTGGACTTTAAACACTGTAATAAGACTGCTGTTCAACAATAACTGAATTTATTAATCTCTTCATAATAAAACCTGCCTGTAGCCGCCTTCCTGGTCTCTGTTCTGGCACCTTGATTAATTCTATCGCTCTTAAATCTCTCAAAGATTAAAGTACAGCATAAGGTTGTAATGCTGAGAATAATGGGAGTGGAAGTCTGAAAGAATGGGGCATAAATTACGAACTGTATGTTAATTAGAGCCATTTGTCATAACTGTTTAGAACACAGAAGGAGAAGTACTGCTGTTAAAAGCAAAGGCACGGTGAATTACTATATGAGGCATAAAAAAGAATGCAATCATGACAGAGGGAAGCTGAATAGTCGAGTAATGACCTCGAGACCGCAGGATCCAGATCTAAACGGCCATGTGAAGTAGCCAGATGCACTTTTCTTGTTCCTTCTCATTGGGTCTCTTCAGACGTGTAATTCAGCCGTGGCGAAAAGGCCATGGTGCGCCGAGCCACTGTGTAAGCTGCAACGTTCATAGCACCTATGGAGGGAGGCGGACAACCGAAGGGGAAGTTAATGTTTAGGACGTGTAACGAAGAAAGAAATGAACAAGAAAACATAGGACACATTATCACAACCTAAAATTAACTGTCTTCAGAATGTCTCTGCGACAAAGTTTCAAAATCAGGAATTATGTCACTTACTGCCAATCGTAGTTGATCACGTGATCAGTCGTGATCTAAATTTGATTTTTACTATTTTCATTGTTGAAAATAATTTTTCACAAACGTAAGTTACAGCGAACATGGCTTCAACAGAGCAAGCGAAAGAACGAAGCTTCAAATATTTTTTTTTTTCCAAAGATTTGAAAAGTTCAATATCTGTCAAGTCCTTACATCTAGCTTTCATTTAACATCACATTGTAAATCTGTGAGTTTAAATTTAAAATCTAACCGCATTATTCGTACATCTGCTGTAAAAGAATCGACGTACAGAGATGATAATGATAATAATAATAATAATAATAATAATAATAATAATAATAATAATAATAATAATAATACTTAATCTTTTAATGTTTCATCAGTAACATGTAGTAACTTATAATGCCGTTTTATGTTATACAACCGTTTTCCTAGTAATATTTGTGAACAAATCATACATTTAATATTTTCATCATATTGTAAGCAAAAGAATGCATCCTCCCATCCTACTTGAAACTTTCGTTTCTTATAGAGGTACATGGTTTCGAGAGAGACATTGCGACGATACGCCACTCGCAGGTCCGAGACAAATACAAATGGAACGGAGTTTGACTCCAGTGAGTGAGAGGGTGGGGGTTGTAGGTAGGAAGCGAGAGAAAAGCACGCGAGCCACAATGTGCTCGTGAGTCGCATTTTCGCCGCGGCCGGACTGTAATTTATCGTTTCGGTACATAATTACCGCAGTTCGTTGATAGCGTTCCTCGATGTAGTATCGTAATCAATGCTAAATTGTCGACTCTATTTTCATTTGCATACTCTCTAAATGAAACTATTAACGTACGCTACTTTTTTCTCCTTTTTGACCGTTTTTCCAGCCTCTATATGATCGCATATCACCGTCCTTCGCAAGTCTTTCGTGGCTCCGACTTAAAGAACGCAGAACTTTACACTCTTTGTCTTTACTCTTTCGAATTCTACACACCTCAACACCAAATTACTTTTCGTCTCGTTTCTCTTATCTATACTCTAACCACGACGTAAATACCAGATCACTTATCTGTGGCACGCTAAGTATACCTCTTCATAGAACATCTTGTTATTCATCATCTTTTACAGTATCCACCTCGCGTCAATGGAATTCCTTGTCACAAAGTATTAGGGGCTGCAAGACAATAAACACCTTTAAAAAGAGCTTAAAAGATAACCTTATTAGCATTTCACTCCAATCATACTGACTTAAACTATCACTGACTACATTGTTACTTCTTTCTTTAGACATCATCCTGATTGTGCTATATTTTCAAAATTGTCTCATAATAATCTCTTTCTATTATCTAATATTATTTGAAATATATTAACATTCTATGTATTTTAGCTTAATTCTGCTACACAGTTTATTTCAGTGTTTAATTAATAGTTCATAGTATTTTGTTGTTTAATTCGTAAATAACTCTTGTATACATGTAACTCTCATCTAAATCAAACTGTTGAATTCTTTGTAAGTTCATACATATGTATGTATACTTTTTGCTGGTTGAGTGGAAGAGAAACCCTTATTATTATTATTATTATTATTATTATTATTATTATTATTATTATTATTATTATTATTATTATTATTATTATTATTATTATTATTATAGGCGGCCGGGTAGCTCAGTTGGTAGAGCAGCTGGCTACGGACTGGAAGGTCCGGGGTTCAATCCCAGGTGGTGACAGGATTTTTTCTCGTTGCCACACTTTCAGAATGGCTCCGAGGTTCACTCAGCCTTCTATAAAATTGAGTACCGGGTCTTTCCCGGGGGTAAAAGGCGGTGAGAGCGTGGTGCTGACCACACCACCTCATTCTAGTGCCGAGGTCATGGAAAGCATGGGGCTCTACTTCCATGCCCCCCAAGTGCCTTCATGGCATGTTACGGGGATACCTTTACCTTTATTATTATTATTATTATTATTATTATTATTATTATTATTATTATTATTATTATTTGACATTTCCGAGGAACACATCCTGTCTCCACTTACGGCATCACTTTGGCAGCAAATTTGTTTGTGTTGCGATGCTGAGCTTCGGATTAAGTTCGAACTCCGCTTCTCCAAAAACTTGGAATCTGTAAAAATCATATACAGAGTGGGCACAAAATCCCGTTACCCCTATAAATACATCAAATATACTTAGGAATATGTATGATGAGACTTTCTTGTGTTAAATTCTAACGTACCTTGTTTACATGTTTCGTCCTATTTATGGGTCATCTTCAGAAATGGTCGTTGTTGATCCAACATGAGTGGTGAGGTCAGGGCTGCGAGATGGCCAGTCGAAAGGTGGGTGACTCACGGTCAATCCATCGTTGTGGAAACCTGTAACAATGCCCTGTGGGGTTTCATCAAGAGCATTGTTGGACAGGAAAGGTACGACACCATTGATGAATTGAAGGACGCCGTGCGACGTGCTTTCCAACAGATTACACCAGCAATGCTGAGGCGAATGTCACACCGAACCTGGCGACGGATTATTTTGTGAGGAGAATGATGGAGGACATACTGAGTCTTTGGACATTTAGGACACACAGTTAGTTTGCAGTGAATATATGTATGCGTTATGACCGGAATTACATAAATAGTGTTTATATTGGAGGTATTTATGCTATTCCATCTCAAATCGACCGAAATATAGAGAAAATTGATCTTACAATTTTTAAATACAATGAAACTTTTTCTGTCCGTTGACAACTGTGATACAATGCTTTGTGCAAAGTTTGAGGCATCAGAACTTCATAGTGTTTAAATTAAAAATATTTAAATTTATCATATTTTCATAAAATTAGCAACTTCAAACTGTTGTAGCTCCGAAACCCTTTCACCCGATGATCAAAATCATGGTTTATTTTGATGCTGAGAAATTAAAGTTTATATTGACATGTAAACAGTTTTTCTTACTTTTTACGGAAATGGAGAAATTTAGATTTTTCTTCATTAAGACGTCTTTGCCCACGAAAAAAATATTTTTAAAATATATTGTTAGATTCCGCATTGAAAGTACAAATAAACACATATATTTTACTGGTGCACCGTTGATAAGAAAGTATTGAAAATATCAAATAAAGAAAATAAATAGTACGCGCGTGAACTAACCAGCTGACTGTGAGGCGGGAGCTAGCCTAGGCAAGCAAGGCCAGGAGAGATAAACACGTGATGTGTCGTCTAGTAGCGCATATCTGGGCTAGCTTTATCACAAGTTTTCATAAACACAGGAGTAAAATAACACCCAACGCTCGCTTATCTTCAGCTCTCGGCCAGTGCGTGCGGTACTGCGCCGTTCAAGTCTAGGCGTGTGAAAGTAGTTTATTTAATACCCCCGAAACTTATTGCCGTACCACTAAGCAAACAATGCCGAATCCCTCTTAATAATGCAAGGTTTTTTTCTCAATATTTTTTACATTTTTACAAATTGACAATAAGCCTAAAAGTGAGTAAAATCAGATTATCTGTCTCTCTGTACAGATAATTTGTAGAAACAAAAGCCGCCCTAAATAAGGGTTCGATAGATCGTCCTACTAATCAATTCAGAAAGAATAATAAGTAAACAAAACGATTTTGTGACACTTGGAAAGAAAAAGAAAAAACATTAAGATAAGAAAACGTAGGAAATCATTTGCAATAAAAATTTTGTTGGGTACAAATGATTACTAATTATAGCTAAGGATGATTTTAACACGTGAGATCCTATGGCATCAATCGTTGCATCAGAAATTTTATATTGTGTAAGTTGATTTAAAGTTTCTCGTGGGATCGTGCCACGGGCACCGAACATGAGCCCAAAAACTGTCCAATGTGTGATGTGGTATTGTGCTCCAAGATGCTGACAACAAGGCTCATATATGACTTGTTTATAAGGATTACTTCTTATCATAACCTACCAAATGCCAGCTTCAAAATAAGCTCTCGTTCAATGTTCTGCAGTAAATGGTTCCAGAGTTCTGAGCGCTGAAAGAGGCTTGTTTTATAAAATACGCTAAATTAGAAAACAGTTTGACTTTCGATAGTATATTTTTGAAAATGCACTGTCCTCAGCATCTTGTATAAATAGGGAAAAAATTAGAGTATTAAAAAAATGCGAGGTTTTTTACTGATCGATTTCATATGGAATAGCCCCTCTACTTTCTTCTTTGAATCATACAGCTGACACATTACAACGGTTAATATCTATTTAAGAGGCTGCCAATTAAAAATGCTAGTCAATCTATAGATTGTAGGCGATTTATTTCTTATTGTTTTCAATGAGAAATTCACTTTCAGTTTGTAAACAAATTACAGACACGCGTTTCGAATGTAATATATGATTCATTTAAACGTGCCAGGTAACACATTCATTCTAATTAATTATCGTAATTAGCATATTGGACGGTTACAGTTACTATGCTGATTATGTAAACATGTGAGTGGTTATACATATATATTGAGTCCAGTATAATTCTATTGGCTTTGTGAACGTGGGCCTGTACACTGGTTGAGACTTTGAAAAGAAAGGACCTCCAACAGAAGTGGCGGTATAAACTGTAATTATGAAAGAAATGTCTATCAAATAGAAACCTGTCCTTAATTCTTACTTTTATTAATTCTTGTTCATGTAAACAAATTTATTTCATTAGCTTTTTATGCCTTACAAAAATAACAAGACTTGAAACTTGATTTGGGAAAGGAGAAATAAAAGTGGAGGTGAATGAACTTGTAGTCCTAAAAAAAGTATTCACTAAGTGGCTATTCGTACAAACTATTGGAAGAAGGCAGCCTATTAGTTCCTTTCTTTATAAACTTGTCTTCGTTGTGACAAACCTGCCAAAAAGAGATTATCCGTAACCTGACTCCGAACATTCAGTTGACAAGGCATATCTTAAGTGCTGCGTTTCTCCACATCTGATGAAAGTAAAAGGTGGATTTGTACGTAATGCATTAGTTATCAAAACAGAACATGCGATCTGTCATCCTATGTGACAAGACTGGATTTTTGTTTCTACACGAAGCTACACAAAAAGTGGTGGTAAAAGTCCACAGAATACGCGAAACATACAACCACGATCACGCTAGTGAAAGCATCTCGCGCAGACTGTCAACTTTCGCACCGTGGCGGAAGAGGAGTGGTTTCCATGTTTTACACTCTAAAAAAAGTTGAGATCTATTAACTCACATTTACGTCCAAATTATTTCGCCATTACGCTACAACTTTCGTTTAATAGAGGTCTTGTCACTTCTTCCTACATGTTTATTTCCATGAAATGTCGATGAGATGGTAGTTTAGTGCCATATAATTATTATGTAGATGGAAATACCGTGAAAAAGTGAACCGAGATACGATATATTACCGGCATTTTTATGCTACTGTAATTTTATGTATCTAAACAAAAATAATTCAGTTCTATCTGAACTAATTTAATTCAGTTGTATCTTCCTGAAATAATCAAATTCAATTCTAGACCTATCTGAACTAATTTCATCCAATTATATGTATCTATTGCTAATGTAATCCAATCCTAGACCTAACTGAGCTAATTTCATCCAATTATATGTATCTATTGCTAATGTAATCCAATCCTAGACCTAGCTGAACTAATTTCATCCAATTATATGTATCTATTGCTAATGTAATCCAATCCTAGACCTATCTGAACTAATTTCATCCACTTATATGTATCCATTGCTAATGTAATCCAATCCTAAACCTATCTGAACTAATTTCATCCAATTATATGTATCTATTGCTAATGTAATCCAGTCCTAGACCTATCTGAACTAATTTAATCTAATTACATCTATCTGTGCTAATGTAATCCAATCCTAGACCTATCTGAACTAATTTAATCTAATTACATCTATCTATGCTAATGTGATCCAATCCTAAACCTATCTGAACTAATTTAATCTAATTACATCTATCTATGCTAATGTGATCCAATCCTAAACCTATCTGAACTAATTTAATCTAATTACATCTATCTGTGCTAATGTAATCAAATCCTAGACCTATCCGAACTAATTTAATCTAATTACATCTATCTGTGCTAATGTAATCCAATCCTAGACCTATCCGAACTAATTTAATCTAATTACATCTATCTGTGCTAATGCAATCCAATCCTAGACCTATCTGAACTAATTTAATCTAATTACATCTATCTATGCTAATGTGATCCAATCCTAGACCTATCTGAACTAATTTAATCTAATTACATCTATCTATGCTAATGTGATCCAATCCTAAACCTATCTGAACTAATTTAATCTAATTACATCTATCTGTGCTAATGTAATCAAATCCTAGACCTATCCGAACTAATTTAATCTAATTACATCTATCTGTGCTAATGTAATCCAATCCTAGACCTATCCGAACTAATTTAATCTAATTACATCTATCTATGCTAATGTAATCCAATCCTAGACCTATCTGAACTAATTTAATCTAATTACATCTATCTATGCTAATGTAATCCAATCCTAGACCTATCCGAACTAATTTAATCTAATTACATCTATCTGTGCTAATGCAATCCAATCCTAGACCTATCTGAACTAATTTAATCTAATTACATCTATCTATGCTAATGTAATCCAATCCTAGACCTATCTGAACTAATTTAATCTAATTACATCTATCTGTGCTAATGTAATCAAATCCTAGACCTATCCGAACTAATTTAATCTAATTACATCTATCTGTGCTAATGTAATCCAATCCTAGACCTATCCGAACTAATTTAATCTAATTACATCTATCTGTGCTAATGCAATCCAATCCTAGACCTATCTGAACTAATTTAATCTAATTACATCTATCTGTGCTAATGTAATCGAATTCGAGACCTATCTGAACTAATTTAATTCAGTTATATCTGAACTAATGTAATTAAACATTCTATCTGAACTACTGGAATCCACTTCTAGCTGAACTAAAATAATCCAGTTCTATCTTTCTCAGCTATTATAATTCAGTTCTCTATATATATGAAATAATGTAAACCAATTCTATCTGGATAAATTTAATTGACTTCTATCTGTGTGAACAGTTCATCATAACTTCTTCGTAAGCAGTACTGGGAAATTGATATCGACTATGAATATTATTTTATCACTATTATCATTCTTTTCACCCATAACACAGAACAAAAAACTTTTACATTTTGTCTTGCTCCGAAATAAAAATAGGTGAATTTTGCTGATATTTTCCGGGAAAAATGAATTTAATTTTTTATGACAAAACTTGTTTGTTTTTAATTTTCCACTGCTACTGGTAAAATTACACCACACTAGGGATTCAAAATGCCTCTTAATACTTGAAAAATGTGTACTGGATACAAAAATGATGTAAGATAGTTTGAAACACAACAACAATAAAAGTATTTCATGCGTATAATGAGAAAAATCTTGGAATTTGAACTTGCATTTAAAAGAATTTTCTGGATGATTTCTGTTTATAACTAGACCCAGGACTGCATTTTACAAGGAACCAACAATAGTCTGCAAGCATGCTGGATGATGATCTTCCTTTATATCGCCTTTCCATTTCAGATATTTCTTGATGAAATCTTTCCCCATGTTCGTCGCTTACCGCTCCAAAGTTAGGAGGAGAGAAATCCAATTGAGAATGTAAAAAGTGTATTTTAAGGGACATACTACTCCTCATTTTCTCATATGCACTTGACAAGATTTCCACAACATATTCTATGTAGTTGTCTGCCCTAGAATTTCAAAGGAAATTTGAACAGATATCTTTGAAAGCTCGCCATGCCTTTTTTTCCTGTGACGGAAAGTTTTTCCTCAAACAAAAAGTCAACCATAACTTTGTGAATTTGTGGACCGATGAAAATGCCCTCTTTTAATTTGGCTTCACTAAAAATGGTAAACTTTTCCTTTAAATATTGAAAACCACACCCTTGTTTGTTCATTGCATACACCTCACTTTGAACTGTTATGAAATTTACTTAATAGAAGGGACCAATATCTGTTTATTTATTAGAAGTATAAAACAACATGCCAACAACCATAAGAAACCGGAAATGTCATAAACTCATAAAATGCATTAGATTTTGTCTTGGTTTATACCCTCAACCCGTGCCAGATGTTTCCTGGGGGAGTGCTTATCGAAAAGTGAAATCATAGTATATCTTAAAAACCTTACGTGATACGAAGAAAAGAGATGCATTTTCGGATTCAGCGCACATCAAACCATAAGGGACACATTGTTTTAAGTCGGAGCAAAATTCTTGTTGTTCACTGTAAATAATAAACAATATAATTAATTTGATATTCATACGATACACAGAAAGTGAAAACAAATTTCATCTCGGAATATGTATGATAAGACTTTCCTGTGTTAAATTTCAACGTACATCGTTTACATGTTTCGACCTATTTATGGGTCATCTTCAGAACTGGTCGTTGTTGGTCTTGGCGCCACTTGTTCTGTTTCATGTGAGGGTGTGTTCCTGTGGTATAATGTAGAGTCAAAGTGATGCAGTATTAAGAGTTGTGTAATCAAGATGTATACTAATTTCATCCTGGGATTTACATCAATATAACACGAAAGTGTCCACAATGATGTAGAGTAGTGGACACCCTTAATGGTGGCAGGCAGGGACAGAGGTTAATGCACCAGTAAATTGGGACTAGAAGAAGAAAGCAAAAGTAAAAGAAGTGACATGCGCATTCGGTCGTCGTCCGTTACTTATTCTGCATAACGTATCCAACGTGGCAGCCCAACAGCATAATTGCATTGCGATTAATAGCTTTCCACACAAATGTCCCGCGTGTGATACAGATTTATGTACATTGTGCACACTCGGTTACTTTCTCTCTGGTATTCTTAACGTTCTCGCCTCGTCATAGTCAGTATTAAATTGATGAAAGCAGTTCTCAACTCCACTTAATGGACTGCGTATCGATCCTATGAAATTTAATGGTGACTGCATTAAAGACAGCAACCTTCAGCCGCACTCGCTTAAACTTTCATTGACAGTAAACACGGAGGCCTATAAAATTAAATTGCACACATTCCTTTAGTTTTATAGAAAATGTTGTTATATACGTAGTTACTGAATAATAATAATAATAATAATAATAATAATAATAATAATAATAATAATAATAATAATAATCATAATCATAATCATAATGCTAACTAATAAATAAATGAATAAATAAATATTTACTTAAATAAATAAATAAACATTTAAATAAATAATAAAACATTTAAATAAAGAAATAAAGATTTAAATAAATAAATAAAGATTTAAATAAGTAAATAAATATTTAAATAAGTAACAGTTCTAAATGCATATAGATTGTTAGTTGAGAGGCCGGAGGGAAAAAGACCTTTAGGGAGGCCGAGACGTAGATGGGTAGGTAATATTAAAATGTATTTGAGGGAGGTGGGATATGATGATAGAGACTGGATTAATCTTGCTCAGGATAGGGACCAATGGCGGGCTTATGTGAAGGCGGCAATGAACCTCCGGGTTCCTTAAAAGCCAGTAAGTAAGTATAAATAACAGTTCTTGCTATAATTCAACAAAAAGTCTGAATTAACATAAGGGTCATTTCATATAAATTTTGACATAAGCAATACAATTTCAAATTTTTTTTTTTTTTTTTTTGGTGGGTTTTGACAAGCAATGATTAAATTAATGATTATTGCCATAGAACAACCAATACTGAATACTGATCTTGTGTGTTCTGCATTATTCCAGATTATTTTAATTTAAAAAATGGATGAAATTAAGTCTCTTGAATTTATAATTTGTTTTGACTAAACTGTGTTGTGCAAGTCACCATTTTTTTTGGGCAGTCATTGTTTTTTGTTTAATATTGAAGAAAATTACATGTTCGTCATAAGATCTCCACTTTCTATACTATATATATCGATCGCATTTGCTTAAGCATAGTTAGTAGGCACAATCGTCACAGACAACATGAATAATAATGTTTTTTTCACATATTTAGGATAATTAGTATTACATATATATCACTTAATATAATTATATATATGCAATGCCATCTATGTGATTAAAAAATTTACACAATGTCACTAAGCAGTCACAACCGTTACTAAAAAAATTACGCAATGCCACTAAGCAGTCACAACCGTTACTAAAAATTTACACAATGTCACAAAGCAGTCACAACCGTTACTAAAAATTTACACAATGTCACAAAGCAGTCACAACCGTTACTAAAAATTTACACAATGTCACAAAGCAGTCACAACTGTTACTAAAAAATTTACACAATGTCACAAAGCAGTCACAACCGTTACATACGTTAAGAAAAATTATTGAATACAGAGAGTTAGAGTTCTTATGCGTTGTATCTGATGTTGATATATTTATCCCAAAATTTCACAGAAATCTTCTCTTAAAAACTCTTGTGGTAACTGGATGTCATGAAGTGGTCACAACCGTCACAATGGAATGAACCATAAAACGCATAAAGAAAGAAATACATACACTATTACTAGCGTCTTGTGGTTGCACGAAATACACGTAACATAGCAGGGATCAGGTGGGGGGACTGGGAAGTCCACACGCGTTTCGGACCTCTTCCGATCCACTGACCAGGAAAGATCTCATCCAGTAGTGTCGCACAATGTATGCATAGTGGAGTCCCGTTGCCACTGAGTAAATTAATTGGGTTATTCATCAGATCTTGCAGTTATGTCGGTTTTTTCGGTACGTGGCCGCTGGTGGACTCAACGGAAGCCAGAAGTCTCTCCTCCGCACTGAAAACTCTCACATCCACCTCGCCATCTTGCAATCTTGAAATGGCTCGGAATTTCTGTGTGTTATGGTTTCTGCAAGGTCCGCCAGATGTCTTCCATCGTGATCACACTTCGAAATACTTTCGCCAGATATCATATGAGTACCACTTACATATTTTTCTTGCACATACATGTTTTACAGATAAAATAAACAGGTGCACAGGGATTTTTCGCCTACTCTATAACCCAGTGATGTCAAAGCAAGCGGATTTTTCTGACTTCGACGTCGTGCGCGGGCAGCAAGCGCTAAGTATGGAAAGAGGAAGGGTTGTGTATATGAATAAGCAACCTGTTGGATTAAGAAAACAATGGTGCACAAACTTCAAACGGAACGTGAAATTTTATGTCGTTATTTTTATATGGCTTCTTTCTGTTTAATATTATCTATATTGTCTGTAAAACAAAAGTACTAACACTGATTTCTTAATATTGCACTTGTGTTTTAAATCTTAATAGAGAGTTAAGGAGGAATATTCACTTAAATTCCATAGCAGTATAATATTATACTGTATTAAGTGGATGAAACACATCATTCATAAAGAAAGTGATATTCCAAAGAAAGAGCTTGAGTATGACATGATAAGTTGGAATTTATATTGATGGTATCTTTAGCCTTACAAAAGTAATCAATAAACTAATCAAAACAATATTACAGTACAAAGCAAAGTTACCTAGGTACTGTATCTGTTTTAAGTGTAACTAATATTACATAACAAAACTCTTATCGCAATAAGCTTTTTTTTTAAGGTGATATTTGTGAGCAACTTCCTATCATCAGAATATTAAATTATTTTCTCGAAATCCGCTGAAGCTATAGAGCTGACATTTTTACAATACATGGGCACGTATCTTTTGCTTATGATGTAACAGTAGTTGCTTTGTTAATTCATTTCCTTACAAACAATTTCCATGCGAATATTTTCAAAATTTTCAATACACTATCTTCAGTAATACGTATATACGGTATATTAGATTTACGAAAACATTCTGTAAGGCTACTAAATAAATAGGCCTATACCTGAAAATTTCACTTTTCTATAAGAAAGGTTGAGAAAATATTTCTTTTGAATAAAAAAATCAAACTTGTGAAAAATGGGCATTAAAATTAAAACTTACATTCTTATAATGCACTTATACTTCTCAGGCAAATCTAAAAATTAACGTGGATACAGTTTTAATAAGTTCTCTTCCCTTTATCCATTGAATCAGTGCTGGCCATCCCTGAATATAGCTCGACCAAGCGGCATATACCACCTCTTTCGTCTGTCTCTTTCCTTTCCGCTGTAAAGCGCTCAGGCTCTCCTGGGCTCTAAAGCGCGCGCTTGCTCCTGTGGGCATCAATTGACATGCCTGCTCTACACAATAATATGTGATTATCCTTTCCTTGTCCTATCACATTTCGCTCTCTTAGTCCCTGTTCTTGTTTTTTCGCAGTTTCATGTATTGCAGTTCGTTTTCCATTAACCCAAGTGCCGTGTTGTAGAACATTAAGTGCGCTACCTTATAATTAAAATTACGTTATGTATGCAATTTAAGACATTAAACTATAATCTAGGCTCTAGTAATAGCTGTATCATGACATGCACTAGCCCACCCCACACGGATTTAGTGAGTCTCTGACGTAACAATACCGTTATTCGAATAACTTTACAATTCATAACTGAATATGACCAACTATAAAATAATCTGGATCTTCTTACTTTATAACCAAGGGTGAAACCTAAGCATTCCCCCCTTATTACTATTATGTTAGTGAATTATAGTGATTTTTTATTTGTAAGGTTTGATTTTTGCCAACATTGTTTCGAATTTCACTGTAGACAAATACTACAACTTGTTGTTATAAAAAATACTTTGTAATTGTTATGTTGACAGCATTGTTTGCCTTCGAAAAGCTATCAACGTTCATGAAATAAAAGTTACTAGGGAGTTTTGTTTGAAATTTGAAATTAATTATATTAATATAATAAATAAATAACACAGTAACAATTTTATAAATAAATAATCAGAATATATTTTGAAGTGGAGTTAGTGCTAATGATTTCATGTGTTACATATTTTGGTGATATTTGGTAACAGTTGGCAACATTTAAAAGACGACCATATTAGCGTTTTTTTTAGCAACTAATCTTCCGTGTACTCAACTATAGGTATTAACAAATTCCAGTAACAGATACATTCTATAGATTTTATAAAATCCTAGTTTCTTACGGGTCGAAAAAGTCTACACCTGTCAATTCTGGCTAGTCCCGTATTACTATACAGTGTGTTCTTTATATTTGTATTCTTATTTTCATATTTACTTCATTTGTAGTATATTTTTACAGTTCACATGATTTTTCTTCACCCACTATTATGCACTAATTTTCAATATTGAAATAAGCCAACGAAACTACATCAATTTCTGCAAATATGTGTACGAAGTTACCCTCAGCATATTTATCTTTCGGTGTAATTATTATTGACATTTATTTCTATTTCTACAAGCTATCCTACCATGTCAC
>NC_091122.1:183942718-183982718 GCF_040183065.1 Periplaneta americana | reverse complement strand
TTGCTTATGAAAGATTCACAATCAATATCACCCTTAATGACTTTGCAAAAAAATAAATAATCAAGATCCTGACGTCTGGTGAACAAACTACCGCAATTGAAATAATTGCATTTAATCTCATAGTTATAATCGGAATTTGGTAAAAATCTATAAGAACATAAGGAAATAAATTTTCTTTGAATATTCTCCAATTTAGCCGAGTCAGTGGAAGTAATGGAGTTCCATACAACAGATGCATATTCAAGCTTGGATCTAACCAACGTATAGTATAAAATTAATAAACACATAGGAGTGGAAAAAGAATAAGTTATAGACCTAATTAGACCAAGCATTCTTAACGAATGGGTATAAATATATTGCACATGATCATGGAAATATAATTTTGAATCAAGTAGGACACCAAGATCTCTAATACAATCTGTCCTAGTAATTACGACATTACTAAGAAAATAATTAAATTTTCGGGAAGTAGTTTCCCGTGAGAAGGAAATAACAAAAGTTTTGGATTGATTAATTTTCATTCCATTTTCAACAGACCATTGTAAAATTGAATTAATGTCATTTTGAAGAATTTGACAATCAACCAAACTATTAATTTTACGAAAGATTTTGAGATCATCCGCAAATAAAAGACAGCTAGAACTTATTCTCTTACTTATATCATTTATAAATAATAAAGATAGGAGAGGTCCCAATATAGACCCTTGAGGAACTCCACATAAACTATTAAATGGAACCGAGAGAGAATTACCTAGTCGAACACAAGACTGTCTATCTGTTAAATAATTTTCAAATCAATTAACGTAGTTAGTGGAGAGACCAAAATTACTTAATTTATTTAATAAAATTTTGTGAGGAACAACATCAAATGCTTTGCTAAAATCAAAATAAACTGAGTCAATTTGACCTTGAGTTTCGACAACAGGCATAATGAGATTGAGACAGGAAACTAAATTAGTAGTAGTAGATTTCCCTCTAGTAAATCCATGTTGGGCCGAATTGATCTTATTTTTGACATAAAATGAAATGTGTTTGTGAATAATTTTTTCAAAAATTTTAGAAAAATTGTTTAGGATAGAATAATAATAATAATAATAATAATAATAATAATAATAATAATAATAATAATAATAATGATAATAGCAATAGCAGTAATAATGATGATGATGATGATAATAATAGCAATAATAACAATAATAATAATGGTAATATGCCTAATACTTACTTACTTACTCACTTACTTACGGGCTTTTAAGGAACCCGGAGGTTCATTGCCGCCCTCACATAAGCCCGTATCCTGTGCAAGATTAATCCAGTCTCTACCATCATATCCCACCTCCCTCAAATCTATTTTAATATTATCCTCCCATCTACGTCTCGGCCTCCCCAAAGGTCTTTTTTCCTCCGGCCCCCCAACTAACATTCTATATGCATTTCTGGATTGGCTCATACGTGCTACATGCCCTGCCCATCTCAAACGTCGGGATTTAATGTTCCTAATTATGTCAGGTGCAGAATACAATGCGTGCAGTTCTGTGTTGTGTAACTTTCTCCATTCTCCTGTAACTTCATCCCTCTTAGCCCCAAATATTTTCCTAAGCACCTTATTTTCGAACATCCTTAACCTCTGTTCCTCTCTCAGAGTGAGAGTCCAAGTTTCACAACCATACAGAACAACCGGTAATATAACTGTTTTATAAATTCTAACTTTCAGATTTTTCGACAGCAGACTGGATGATAAAAGCTTCTCAACCGAATAATAACAGGCATTTCCCATATTTATTCTGTGTTTAATTTCGTCCCGAGTGTCATTTATATTTGTTACTGTTGTTCCCAGGTATTTGAATTTTTCCACATCTTCGAAAGATAATTTCCAATTTTTATATTTCCATTTCGTACACCTTTACTTTTTAACTTTGCTCTAGAATGTGCCATTAGGAAAGTCCAGGATAACAGAGATGGTTTGGAATTGAACGAGTAATATGCCTAATAAACATGTTAATGATAGCAATAATGATGACAATAATAATAGCATAAATAATAATAATAATAATAATAATAGTGATGATAAAGATGATGATAGTAATAATGATAATAGTCATGTAAATAATAATAATAATATTAACAATAATGATAATAATAATAACGATAATATCTTTGGGAATCCATTAACGGAAATAATATGTAACACGGAAATTGCGTACACTTCCTTTCTCACAAGAAAGCAGTATTAAATGCACGAATACGTGAGTGGAACAGAGGTCTACCAGAAGTATAAACTCACTTCTACGTTAATTTGAATGTAAATGTAATTGCAGTCAAGCCACTAGTTCTTGCAGATTATTTCTTTCGTTTAAGGTGAAATCTTCAACTTCGTCTTAACGACCCGTTTCCACTAATGATGCGTAAAGCTGCTTCTGCATTACTTGCTGTAAATTTATTAACATAATGAATGAACGCACTAAATAAAAAATAGCAATATTTCTGCTACTTTCTAAACAAGCGACTTAATTTATACCCGTTTGAGTCTTGGAATTGGAATGGCCTTCTTACGGGTCTTAACGGTTGAGTTTTTATATTCGTGGATTCACAGTGTTGGCAGCCTTGCTGTCTGTAATAAATTACTGATTTCTAAGTAAAATGTGAATGTGTGTAGTCTGTATTTTAAAAACGACCATTCGGATTTCAACATTTATTATTGACCGAGATTTACAGATTACTGTCACTAGGGTTGCCAGATTGTACGTTTTCCCATAGTGTCAGTTTTTTTTCTTTTACCTCACAATACGTCTTCCGTAACTTGAAGGTTATGTCAGTATTTTTCTGCGGAATATTTTTCAACGTGTAGTTTATGAGGCCTACATGCAGAATTTTATTTTTATAACGCTCTCTATTTTGACAATATTTAAAGAAATTGTTTAAAAAACTATACCTAGTGACATTTCTCTGAAGTTGGCATGGTAATGACCTTAATATTAAACAATACACAATCAGTATTATGTACTGTTGCCTGCGTAGTCGGTAGAGTGCTGGCCTGTGCCCGAGGCAGCTGGTTCGATCCCGACCAGGTTAAATGCGACAGACTCATGTCAGTAGATTTACTGGCATGTAAAAGAACTCCTGCTGGACAAAATTCCGGCACACTGGCGACGCTGATATAACCTCAGCAGTTGAGAGCGGCTTTAAGTAAAACATAATTTAATTTAATTTTATATGTTACCAAATCCCTGGAAAGTTCGCATACATCTTCCTTTTTTTTTTTTTGTTAAGATGTGCCTTTTTTCATTCAAAAAATCATATCTGGCAACCCTGTCAGTAACTAAATCTTTATATAAATTAAATTTTGTAAGATGGAACTTCACTAGTTTTAATAAGGCTACGGAAATAGGCCTACTACTATAAAGGGAACTATATTATGCTCTCTTAATATTTAAAGTAATATTATAATTAATAATAGTTTATTATTATTATTATTATTATTATTATTATTATTATTATTGTTATTATTATTAGGCCTATTATTATTATTATTATTATTATTATTATTATTATTATTATTATTATTATTATTATTATTATTATAGGTTTGGAAGTGAATCCCGAAAAGACAAAGTATACGATTATGTCTCGTGACGAGAATATTGTACAAAATGGAAATATAAAAATTGGAAATTTATCTTTTGAAGAGGTCGAGAAGTTCAAATATCTTGGAGCAACAGTAACAAATATAAATGATACTCGGGAGGAAATTAAACACAGAATAAATATGGGAAATGCCTGTTATTATTCGGTTGAGAAGCTTTTATCATCCAGTCTGCTGTCAAAAAATCTGAAAGTTAGAATTTATAAAACAGTTATATTACCGGTTGTTCTTTATGGTTGTGAAACTTGGACTCTCACTTTGAGAGAGGAACATAGGTTAAGGGTGTTTGAGAATAAGTTGCTTAGAAAAATATTTGGGGCTAAGAGGGATGAAGTTACAGGAGAATGGAGAAAGTTACACAACACAGAACTGCACGCATTGTATTCTTCACCTGACATAATTACGAACATTAAATCCAGACGTTTGAGATGGGCAGAGCATGTAGCACATATGGACGAATCCAGAAATGCATATAGAGTGTTAGTTGGGAGACCGGAGGGAAAAAGACCTTTAGGGAGGCCGAGACGTAGATGGGAAGATAATATTAAAATGGATTTGAGGGAGGTGGGGTATGATGATAGAGAATGGATTAATCTTGCTCAGGATAGGGACCGATGGCGGGCTTATGTGAGGGCGGCAATGAACCTCCGGGTTCCTTAAAAGCCAGTAATTAAGTAAGTATTATTATTATTATTATTATTATTATTATTATTATTATTATTATTAAATATATCCAAAACAAAGCTTGCCGCAAGGGAACCAATTCACCGCGGAGACTGTATTGCATGTGTTGAAACAATAACAAATCTAATACAGAAACATAGCTACGATCTCCAACATTTGATCCCTAGAAGAAAGTTCACAGCACGCATAAAGCTTGTCTCTCCACTATAGCGATGGTATCGGAGAAGATCTTTTATCTACTATCAGAAAAATTAATCGTTGCGTCACTTCCGCTAAAGACCGCTGCGTAGAATCCGTCGCCTTGATAAATCTGGCTGCGGAGCGTTCTCACAAGCAGTTCAAGGTCCTGGTCTTCCTTGAGGAAGGGACGTGTATGTACATAATTAACCCTCTGTTATCCTCACTGCCATCTCGTGGCACCTGAGCTGTGAGGCGGAAGAAGGCGTGGCCACGCACTTGCTGCAGGAACTGGTTCCAATTACAAAAACAAGTCCGATCATTGGACACCCACATCGAGATCTCGCTGCAGCGCTAGCCTATTTCTGGAGATAGCGCGGACCGTAGTGAAAACGCTTCCCCAGCTGGTTGATTTCCTTGAGTAGCTTTCGAGTTGCGTTGCTTAAAATTAACTGAAGCTGATAGAATTACCATCTATTATAATAATTATATTTCGTTGCTATTTAACCACAGTCTAGTACAGTGATGTGAACTGATGCTCATAGGAGCAAGCGCGCGCTTTAGAGCCCAGGAGAGCCTGAGCGCTTTACAGCGGAAAGGAAAGAGACAGAAGAAAAAGGTAGTATATGCCGCTTGGTCGAGCTATATACAGGGATGGCCAGCATTGATTCAATGGATAAAGGGAAGAGAACTTATTAAAACTGTATCCATGTTAATTTTTAGATTTGCCTGAGAAGTATAAGTGCATTATAAGAATGTAAGTTTTAATTTTAATGCTCATTTTTTACAAGTTTGCTTTTTTATTCAAAGGGAATATTTTCTCAACTTTTTTTTTTTTACAGAAAAGTGAAATTTTCAGATGTTTGTTTAGTAGCCTTACAGGTACTAAAACAATGTTTTCGTAAATCTAATATATAGTAAATGCGTATTACTGAAGATAATGTATTAAAATGTTTGAAAATATTCGCATGGAAAATGTTTGTAAGGAAATGAATTAACAAAGCATCTACTGTTACATCACAAACAAAAGATATATGCCTATGTTTTGGTAAAACGTCAGCTCTATAGCTTCAGCAGATTTCGAGATAATTTAATATTCTGATAACAGAAAGTTGCGCACCAATATCACCTAAAAGCATAATGCGATAAGAGTTTTATTATGTAATATTAGTTACAATTAAAACATATACCTAGACAACTTTGCTTTGTACTATAATATCATTTTGATTACTTTTATAAAGCTAAAGATACCATCAATATCAATTTCAACTTATGTCATATTCAGTGTCTTTCTTTGGGATAACACTTTCTTTATGAATGATGTGTTTAATTCACTTAGTACAGTATAGTTGTAGTTATTATGGAATTTGTGTGAATATTCCTTCTTTATTCTTTATTATGTTATTAACGTTTAAACACAACTGCAATATTAGGCTAAGAAATAGGTGTTAGTACTTTTGTTTTACAGACAATATAGAAAATAACAAACAGAAAGAAGCCATATAAAAATAACAACATAAAATTTCACGTTCCGTTTGAAGTTTGTGCAGCACTGTTTTTTTTAATCCAACAGGCTACTTATTCCTCCTAGCATACCTAGCGTTTAATGTCCGCGCACGATAGTTGCTCACCACTAGGATCGCTACTATCGCCCCATTACAGACAATGCGAAATAGTACCGACACAGTCTATTGTTCCTAGCACTCTCAAAACTCAAGCTTCGTAACTGTATATACTAGACTGTGCTACTAATTTTATAGTCATCTTCAGCGCCCTCATACCCGTATGAGCGCTGTCACACAAGTTACATTGGTTCATGACCTAACTACTAATAACATTAGCATTCATCGTGGCTCTAGTGTTGTTACAATAAGGCTCTGAAATTCTTTTCACCACGGGTCCCTGTTCAACACGGTGAAATATTTAAATAATGTTAAAAATTCGAATAAAATATTGACCACATAAAATATGTGTGTTTCTTGCGTAAGCTTTGGAATATAATAAATTGCATTCCATTTCAACACCGTGATATTAACTGATCGTACGGATGATTTTGTTCTGTGCAAGTACAAAGCTCACATAAAGAGGTTAGAGGTCGCTATTGTCGTTCCCTTACATGCCACGTTCAGATTAAATCTGCTTACACACCTAAAATATGTCTGATTATACGGTATTGGTGTGATTGCCCAATAAGTCTGTTGCCATGGCAGCCGGACGCCAGGTTACGTGTGAATGTAGTCACAACGTCTCGCTGGCCACATTAATCTCGAACTGCTTCAGCATTCCAGCCTTCGTGTCAGGGTCCGACCGTGAGACCTAAGAACTGGCCGGACGTAGCCTTCACCATTGTACAAACATCCCAGACTCGCTTAATTATGTTTTTTAATGCATCCCACAGCATTGTAATGCCATAGCAACGTTTCGTATATTTTAAACTGCGATTCTTTTTTGTTAAAACATTTTATTGCTGTTGTAGCCCATGTTTTGTTCGTTTCCATGTTACGTTAGATTATGTAACTTCAGAAAGTCTTTAGAATGCAAGGTTGTCATTTGTTTACTAAGGAAACAACTTCGGAGATTTTATACTATTGTTACACAAAAGCTAGCTGTAACTTTTATGATTTGTTTCCTTTCCATGAGCAGAGATTTCCTCACGGAAATTGTTCTTTCATTTCTCCGTTTTTCATTTGTTTGTTTAGTTGCTATGATACCGACCGTTACGTTCCTTCCACTGAAACATTGACAACCTTGTAGATGCATTAAGCGTATTCACATTTCAAGAATGTTTAGTTTAATATGATGGTGATAATGATAATAATAATAATAATAATAATAATAATAATAATAATAATAATAATATGCTACTAGAGCTAAATTATAGTAATGAGTTGTATATGGTATGAAAATAAATACAAACAAAACGAAGACAATGATTATCGGAAGAAAGATAAAGAATTTTAAATGAGGCAGTAGAGCAAGTGGACAGCTTCAAATACTTTGGATGTACTATAAGCAGTAACATGAGCTGCTGCCAGGAAGTCAAAAGGAGGATAGCAATGGCAAAGGAAGCTTTTAATAGAAAAAGGAGCATCTTCTGCGGACCTCTGGAAAAAGAACTAAGGAAGAGACTAGTGAAGTGCTTTGTATGGAGTGTGGCATTGTATGGATAAGAAACATGGATATTACGACGCAGTGAAGAGAAGCGGATAGAAGGATTTGAAATGTGGATATGGAGAAGAATGGAGCGTGTGAAGTGGACAGACAGAATAAGAAATGAAGCTGTGTTGGAAAGAGTGGGTGAAGAAAGAATGATGCTGAAACTGATCAGGAAGAGGAAAAGGAATTGGCTGGGTCACTGTCTAAGAAGAAACTGCCTACTGAAGGATGCACTGGAAGGAATAATAATAATAATAATAATAATAATTTATTTAACCTGGCAGAGTTAAGGGCATACGGCCTTCTCTAACACTCAACCAGGAGTAAAACTGCGTTACAAAAAACACTACAAATTTACAAAGTACACTACAATTTTACACACAAAACTGAATAAGATAATAATAATAAAATGTAAACAACAAGTAAGTAGAAATCAGACATAATATATAACATACAGAAAGAAAGAAAAAAGCATAATAAAATGTGAACGGCAGGTCAAAATAAATGAGACATACAAAGTATAAAAAAATAAGACAATTATTGATAATAATAATAATAATAATAATAATAATAGTAATAATAATAACGGGAGAACGGGATAAGAGTTCGGGGCAGAAGAAGATATCAGATGATAGACGACATTAAGATATATGGATCATATGCGGAGACAAAGAGGAAGGCAGAAAATAGGGAAGACTGGAGAATGCTGGGTTTGCAGTTAAAGACCTGCAATTGGGCAGAACACTATGAATGAATGATTACAGTGAAATTATGATGATGATTGTTTGTTCACATAATTGAGCCTATGTATGGTATATAGGCCTACATGTAAATTACTCTTTTTCGAATTCGACCAACAAGTTTCTTCATTGCATTTTTTTTTTTTTTTTTAGAAAATAGGTCAAAAGTGTCGGATAATAAGTATCTTATTTCTCACCAATTACGAGTCAGTAAAATAAAAAAAGAAATACGCCGCATTTTGTCATTTTCGGTTACCGACCGTGTGTACCATGAAGAATGTACTTTCTTATTCATCTGCACGTAATAATATTTTTTTTATATAAATACTTCATAAAATAGTAGGTAATATGCGTTACAAGAGCGGTATGTTGAAGTTTTCATGTTTGAGGAAAAGTTTGAAAAAGCGAAACGTAGTTGAGCTTTTTTAATTTCCGAGAATCGAAAGAAAACATACCACTCGTGTATCGTACATTATTTTGTGCGAAGATCGTTTATTACATACCTGAAAGAGGAATTTCTAATTAGTTGCAATGAAATCTCTATCTTGGTTTCTGTTCAATGACGGCAAATTTGCAAAACTAAAATATCTATCTTCAACATTGTTGCTTCAAAATATTTTCTGTGTTTACTATACTCCAGCAGGCCGTGATATACGTCTGTCTTTTTTTCCCCCAGTCTATGATGAGTCTGGAATCTTTTTGATTTTTTCACGGCTTCCTTAATGTTACTTGCATCACGAATGCAGTAACTTTAGTGGAGTTGTAGAGTTTACTTAATTTTTGCAAATATTTAAAAACAATAATTAACAGTGCAATTTAGGTGAAATTGCAGTGGTAAGTTTCCAATTTATAATTATTACTATATTGAACGTCTCTAAAAATAATATGTTAAAAGCCTAAAGAAGTAAAATCAATATGTCACTTAAGCGGTAAGAAGAGGGAAATTGTCATGTGTGTTAAGTTGGGATTACTGAATGTGGAATTTTTAGACTTACCGCGAATTGGTTTTGTGCGGAAACCAAGCAAATACGCACGATCTCGCACAAAAAAAGTTGGTACAACCCAGATTGAACATAATATTAGCCTAGAAAAATTCCACTGAATCATAAAATAACTTCCTCTTGGAAGAATTCTAGCCTCGAAGCACGGCATTCAGCAATAAAAGTAAATGAAAGTCGATGTGCAGATGTTTGAAATCTGGACCAGGCTGCGCCGCATAAATTAGTTCCTTCACTTCACGTGCGCAGTTTTCTGCTCAAAGAAAACATCCTGCCCCTCATAAAGTCCCCAACTGTGTCGAAGGCCTTCTTTCTTCCTTCTCCATCGCAGGAATTTTCACATCTCTACAGTACAATTGTCACTACCGTGCTGGAAAATTGTTCAGTCTTATAGGCTACGAGTATCGTGTGTAGTACATTTTAGGAGTCGAAATCCGTTGCACAATTTTTACCTTTCACAGCTTACACAACATTGGAAGTTAGACATAATAGTTGTTTCGGAATATGTATGATAAGAACTTTCTTGTGTTAAATTTTAACGTACCTTGTCAACATGTTTCGACTTATTTTGGGTCATCTTCAGACAAAACAAAACCACAAAAAACAGAAGAATACAACACAAACACAAGAACACAAAAAAATACATCACACTAACATACGAAAACAAAAACACACATAAAATTGCAACCTCATTCAAGAAATTAAACTACAACATAGCATACAGAACAAATAACACTCTACAAAAACATGTCAACACACAAACAAACAAATACAACCACACCACTCAAATGTAACACCTGCAACAACTTCTACATAGGACAGACAGGCAGATCATTTCAAACACGTTACAAAGAACACATCACAGCCATAACAAAATTACAAAACACCTCCACATATGCAGAACACATCACAAATGCTAACCACACCTACAGAGACATCAACACAGACATGGAAATACTGCACATCCAACCAAAAAGCCAGAAACTCAACACACTGGAACAATATGAAATATACAGACACACGAAAACACACCCCAACGATATTCTGAACACACAACTCAATTTAAAAACACACACACTCTTTGACTCTACACTACGAACGCACCCACACAGGAAACAAGAAGCGCCAAGATCAACTACGGCCAGTTCTGAAGATGACCGAAAATAGGTCGAAACATGTTAAGGCACGTTAAAATTTAACACAAGAAAGTTCTTATCATACATATTCCGAAGTGATACAGTGTTAAAAGTTGTGTAATCAAGATGTATAGTAGTTGTGTTGAATTTCATTTTACTTTAGGCATATCGGTATTATATTCTCTTTCTTAGACCTTCTGTCATTAGACCTAAGAAAACGTCTATTATTTACCAGAAAGCTACACTGTGTCGTAGAACGATGCCAGCCCTGAGCGACGGTAAAAGCGTCATTCTGTATAAACCAAACAAGGAGAAGCTGTTTCAGTTATTGCGACTGCGCAGAAAGCATCAAGAAGGCGATAAAAATGCGTGCGAGACAAATATTATTGCCCAACACAGAAGGCGATGAATTGCACAAGTTTGCATACCTGAGTTCTATAAAAAAAAACAATTGCCTACAGAGATCATGCAGTGAATTCCAGGCTGTCAAAAGCAATAATAAATTTTCGATGTTACTGCCAAGAGTGATTGTGACAAACTTTCTTTGAGGCGTGTAACCACTGCATTGTTCGTACTATATGCATGCTTGCTGCCTATATCAGCGGTCAGGATCTTCATATGTGGAAGATTACTGAGTTACAATTCAGTTTGCTTGCGAAATTACTCATATTTGTAACTCATAAATCTCCGTCATTGTCGTTAACGTATGCAATCATTCCTCATGATCCTCCTCACTTAAATATTTCTCTTTTTTCCCACCACCACCACCACCACCACCACCACCACCACCACCACCACCACCACCACCACCACCACCACCACCACCACCGTCAATAAAAATATAAAATTTGGAAACTAAACGTTAGCATTTCATAATTATATTAAACATAAACTTTTTCTTATTAAAATATTGAAGATAGTCGATTTAATATAACACTGCTATCTATTAATTACTCTTTAATTTTCATGTTTACGTTCGCATCTTACATTAATATCTGTACCTATTTATTTTTTTTTTTTTCATGACATAAGTCACTACAATTTTGTACTGTCTGTTGTAATTGGGGTTTTGTCCTCCTATAGACAAATAAATATATAATTAGGTAAATAAATAAGTACATAGATAAATAAATTAATGTAGGAATAAATGAATTAATAAATTTAAAATGTATAAGTAAACAAATAAATAACTCGATAAGTAAATACAGGAAGAAAGAAAAAAAAAAACAAAGAAAGAAAAAAATGGAAATAATTAAATAAGTAAATAAATTGAATAAATAAATATACACAGAAAGAAAGGAAGAAATAAATATATAAGTAAATAAATAGAGATAGAAAAACAAATAAATAAGTGAATAAATACACACAGAAACAAAGGAAGAAATAAATAAATAAGTAAATAAATAAACATAGAAGAACAAATAAATAAGTAAATAAATTAAATAATTAAATATTTAAATAAGTAAATAAATAAATATATACAGAAAGAAAGGAATAAATCAATAAAGCTAGAAAAACAAACAAAATCAAATAAGTAAATTAAATAAATAAATAAATAAATATTTAAGTAAGTAAATAAATAAATATACACAGAAAGAAAGGAAGAAATAAATAAGTAAATAAATAAAATAAATAAATATCTAAATAAGTAAATAAATATACACAGAAAGGAAGGAAGAAATAAATAAGTGAATATATAAACATAGAAAAACAAAGAAAAGCAAATAAATAAGTAAATAAATAAAATAATTACATATTTAAATAAACAAAGAAATAAATATACACAGAAACAAAGGAAGAAATACATAAGTAAATAAATAAACATAGAAAACAAATAAATAAATAAATAAATAAAATAAATAAATATGTAAATAAATAAATATACACAGAAAGAAAGGAAGAAATAAATAAGTGAATAAATAAAGATATAAAAACAAAGAAAAATAAATAAGTAAATAAATTAAATAAATAACTAAGTAAATAAGTAAATGAATACACAAAGAAAGAAGGAAATAAATAAATAACTGTATAGGTAAGTAAGTAAATAAATAATCATGACCATTAACTCCAATATCATCTTCACATCCACAATAATCTTTATGTTTGTCTTCATCATCATCACCATCATCATCATCAGCAGCAGCAACCTATTTCTGGGTTTATTAATTCCTGGTCTAAATGTAGCTTAGAGAAACGAAGATTTCTCACCAAATGGCATCGAAGTTCGCAAACTCTGCAAGATGCGAGGTTTACAGGGGAGAAGTGGGAGAAGATATTTCCAAGTGGTTCTGTACCTTCTGTCATAATGACGTCACTGTGTTCTGTTATTTTCGTGTCATCTTCTGGTGTGTTTAATGTCGTCTGTACTTGGAAGGAGCAGTTTGTGTAGGAATATTCAACAAATATCTGTTATTGATTTTACTCCATCGTACACGATTCCAGAGACTTCGGAATGTGACATGTTTAACAGAACAATTCTCCGTCGCTTCCATTCCAGTGCGGTTCACATTTTGCGGTTTGAGAGTTCCAATATGCCTAGAAATGTCGTTAATGCGTTGTAGATGGAAACCATCTGTTTAAAGCGTGTATTATAAAATGGTAGTAATTTAAAGTCGTAACGCCTTAAATAATTATAGATGAACATAATGCATTATCAAAAATATCAATACACCGAACTTATCCTTCATTATCGATTTGAGAACAGAAGAAAAGCAACGAAATTGATATTATTGTATCTTGGTCAGCCATTGAAAAGCAGAGTTGCCTTCTAACGGTAACGAAGACTCATCTGACTCATCTAGAGTAACAAGTTTCAGACCTAACCTTGCATTAAAATCTCCTGAAACCAAAAACTGCAGGGTTTACATAAAGCTGAAAAGAATGGACCAAATGAGTCATACCATGTACACTACTTAAGGTACTGTAAGTTAATTATTTTAACGTTCATTCGTCAGACACTTAATCGCGGAGTTGCCTTGTAATAGTAACAAATGCGCATCTGACTCACTCTAGAGTAACAAGTTCCATACCCAACCTTGCGTTAAAATCTCCAGAAATAAAAAAAAAACTTCCAAGTTTGCATAAAACTGAAAAGAATAGGGCAAATGAATAATTATATATATATATATATATATATATATATATATATATATATATATATATATATATATAAAACACAAGTTACTGTAAGGCTTATGCCAGTAGATTTGTTGGCATATGAGAACTCCTGCGGGACAAAATTCCGACACACCGACGACGCTGATATAACCTCTGCAGTTGAGAGGATCGTTAAATAAACCATAATTTTTTATTTTAAATTTATTTTAACGTTCATTGGTCAGCAACTTAATCGCAGAGTTGCCTTCTAACAGTAACAAATGCGCATCTGACTAATTCTAGGGTAACAAGTTTCATATCCATCCTTGCATTAAAATCTCCAGAAATAAAAAACTTCACGTTTGCATAAAACTGAAAAAAAAAATGGGGCAAATGAATAGTTCTATATATACAAGTTACTGTAAGGCTCATATCAGTAGATTTGTTGGCATATAAGATAACTCCTGCAGGACAAAATTCCGACACACCGATGACGCTGATATAACCTCTGCAGTTGAGAGGGTCGTTAAATTTATTTATTTATTTATTTATTTATTTATTTATTATTTTGCTAATAATTGTAACATAAATTATAAAATGTACAGAGAAACTTTAGCTCGCCCCTGAAAGAGTAGAACTCGTGCTCAGGGCCGGAACTGAATTGAAATTAATAATTATACAATACAATTATAATTAATAATTATACAATACAATTTGCAATTATAGCATATAAATTTAAATTTAAAATGTTTCAATTTTTATAAAATCCATACATAACTTTTTAAATTTAATACTAGAACTATTAGAATTGACAAGATTAGGATATTTAAATATAAATTTGTTATATATTCTTGGGCCTAAATTACTACTATGATTAAATACTGTAATAGTGTTGCATTTTGGTTCAAACAATCTTAAAGAATTCATACCTTTTGTTTCATAACTATGAGAATACAATTAAAAATTATTTCGATTTTTATGTATGAATTTTATTAATACAATATAATAAATTTGTCTTACGTTAAGTACATTAAAGTCTATAAAGAAATTTTGAGATGTAAAATCAATAGGTTTATGAAGACATATTTTAATTATTTTCTTCTGTAATAAATAAAGTGGATTAAAATTGGATTTAAATGAGCTACCCCATCCTATAATTCCATACATAATTACCGATTGAAATAAAGTTAAATATATTGTACGTAATAAACTTATTGACAAATAATTCCTCAATAAAACAAAATAATATACTATTTTACGTAATTTATTACAAAGGTAATTAATGTGTTGGTTCCATTTTAAATGATTATCGAAAATTATGCCTAAATACTTAACTTCACAGGACTCTTTAATAATCGGACATTTACACTGTATAAGACAACAATCAGAATTATGTAATTTAATACTTAATATAGATGTGGGAGGTTTGTTACATTTTTCAGATAATGAAAATTGAATAATGATGGTTTTATTTTCGCTGATACAAAAGATAATTCATGTCAAACCATTTTTTTATTAATTTAAATCCATTATTTGAATCATTATATGCATCATGCCAGGTTTTTCCATATAAACCATCATTTTTAATTTTTAATTTATTTTAACGTTCATTGGTCAGCAACTTAATTGCAGAGTTGCTTCTCGAATGCGTATGTGATTCACAATAGAGTTAGACGTTTCATACCTAATCTTGCATTAAAATCTCCTGAAACCAAAAGCTGCAAGATTTGCATAATAGTGAAAGGAATGAGGCAAATGGATCATCCTATGTACACAAGTTACTGTAAATGAATAATTATTACTCGTATATAAATATTTTAAAGCCGCACTTAGATTTTTGTCGAGATGCTGAGGTCATAATTCGAAGTTAATTATTACCTTGGTTCAGCACGTCGTGGATATGTCACTACTCCACGATTTCTTGTTTTATTCTGCCGTAAATATATAGGCCAAAAAGACAAGACATAAAAGTGCTGGACACGAAACATATCTCAAATTAGCTGAGAAATATATACGAATGTTAAGCTTAAATAAAGCTTAAATCAAGAAAACCCGCGTTGCCTAGCAACCTAGGAACGCACCGCGACTTCCTAATGATAGCAAACTTATCTTCACAGATGATATCATAATTTTCCGTGTAAAGGACGTGACAGGAAGGTCCCTTGACCTTGCGCGGCGTGTATTCTCACAGGATGGCATTCATCCAGTCTCTTCTCACGTTACCCTGTGACAACTGCACATTTATCAACTCTGTCCAGCTTGTGTTATGTTACAAGGCACAGGAAGTCATTACGGGCATAATGTGTGAACCTACTCACCACTGGATTTATAAAAAAGAACTTATCTTCGCCAAGTTGCTTACCGTTATCTGTAAGAACAGCAAAATATCATAAAAAGTACAATTAAGTATAATTTTATTTTATTACTGTACTAGCCTGGGCTAATTATTTTCATTGTATATTATTATTATTATTATTATTGTTATTATTATTATTATTATTATTATTATTGTTATTATTACAGTAAAACTTCATTTGTAAGTTTTCATGAGGTCTAAAGAAACAAACGCAAAACTGAGAAAAACATAATTATTAATAACATATGAAATAACATTATTGAAGATTATGCTTAGGGCTAAAGTATTATCTGTAGTAATGTCACGAGAGAGCTGAGATTTCCTGATAAATCCACGAGCGAAGCATAGCAACATTATATTAAATCGGCTGTGTTCAATATTTTAATAAGAAAAAGTTTGTTTAATATATGAAATGCTAACATTTAATTCACATATTTTACACTTTTATTCGTGGTGGTAGTGGTGGTGGTGGTCGTTACAAGATTACTAAATCCTCGATCACATTTACAGTATGCGATGAATTTTTTGCAGCATACTGTATGACTAACTAAATCAGTTAGAGGAAACTGCTCACTTCACTTAACATGCATGAATAATACCAACTCCTTGAAAGCCGTACATGAAGAGAAGGTTTTATTAATCGTAACTCTGTAAGTAAGTAAAAAATAAATAAATAAATAAATATTAAATAAATAAATAAAAACAAATTAATAAACAAGTAAATAAGTAAACAAATAAATAAGTAAGTAAATAAATAAATAAGTAAATAAATAAACAACTAAATAAATAAATGAATAAACATATAAATAAATAAGTATATAAACAAATAAATAAACAAATAAATAAAAAATAAATAAGTAAACAAAAATAAACAATAAATAAATAAGTAAATAAATAAATAAATAAACAAACAAACAAATACATAAATAAAAAATAAATAAATAAACAAATAAATAAGTAAATAAATAAGTAAACAAATAAATAAATAAACAAATAAACAATAAATGAATAAGTAAATAAATAAATAAACAAATAAATAAGTAAATAAATAAATAAACAAACAAACGCATAAATAAATAAACAAATAAATAAGTAAATAAATAAATAAATAAACAAATACATAAATAAACAAATAAATAAATAAAAAATAAATAAATAAACAAATACATAAATAAACAAATAAATAAATAAAAAATAAATAAATAAACAAATACATAAATAAACAAATAAATAATTAAACAAATAAATAAATAATGAATAAATAAACAAATAAACAATAAATAAATAAGTAAATAAATAAATAAACAAATACATAAATAAACAAATAAACAAATAAATAAATAAACAAATAAATAAGTAAATAAATAAGTAAATAAATAAATAAACAAATAAGTAAATAAGTAAAGAAATAAATAGATTATAAATAAATAAAGAAACAAATAAGTAAATAAGTAAATAAATAAATAAGTAAATAAATAAATAAGCAAATAAATAAATAAGCAACTAAATAAAGAAGTAAATAAATAAACATATGGCTAAATAAGTAAATAAATAAATTAGTAAATAAATAATTAAATAAATAAATAAACAATAAATAAATAAGTAAATAAATAAATAAACAAATAAATAAAGAAGTAAATAAATAAACATATGGCTAAATAAACACATAAATAAGTAAATAAATAAACAATTAAATAAGTAAATAAATAAACAAACAAATAAATAAACAAACAAATAATTAGTTGGTTGGTAGTTAATTAATTGTTAAATAAATAAATGAACCGTGCATAAGATTTATGCTATATACCTTCTTGAAGATTGCCTCTTCCCTTAATATTTAATTTAAATGTATAGGTTTTCCAGAAGTAGTAAGTTGATACACATCTCTGATTTTATTTTCTCTATAACTATAATCGTTTCTGAAGTTTTTTCCAAGTCTAGTGTTGTTATCGCATTTTTGCACACTTGCATTCAAAGTTTATTGCATATTTAAAAGTAGAGTAGCAAATTGTGACAAATGCGACTGAGGCTCAAACCCTGTACCATACTACTCATGCTGAGTGTTTACTTGGAAAATTTAGGTGGCCCAAATTTTGTCCCTGGGTCTGTACATAACCTGCAGTTCAAATTGAACAGCTACAGGTTCTACAGTTGACATGTTGTAACTGTCAGACCTTTGGTTGTACAAGTCATTGCATTCTGCATATTATTTCGTGAAGTCCGTTTGAACAGTATCTGAACCCTCGCTGGCATGTAGTCAAGGCAAACGCTGCATAACTGTTTGCTCCAAGTACAGCATTTCACATTTCTATAAATTTTTTGTCGAGGTACGAATCCCTGACATGTGAACCGAGACAGACGGACAAAACGGAATTTGAACAACGTCATGTAAACTACGGAGGGGACATATGCGTTTCTGTGTAACATGTGGCAGAAGAGGCAGATCAAATTACCAACTACATGGACAGACACGGCCATCATATGGTCAAGTCTTGTTTTCTTGCGGACTGTTTGGACAGCATGGAATCGCTCTCATGTACAACGGAATGCGGCTCTTTAAGTTATCCCTACCTTCACGAGGATGTTTCAGCATGGAAAGTTTTCTGCGTACCACTCGAAAAATTTGTAACGAAAAGTACAAAATTCATCCTTAATTATCCGTAGCTGTTATATTTCACTTCTGAAACACAATCTTGAATAATATTTTTTTGTTCACCCTGTAATACTCTGTTAACTTTACATTCCTTGCATAGTCTATAGCCGCCATTAATAAGATCCTTACCAGAGCTATTGACGTTTGAGTAGCTTTTATCTCTCAGGATAACCGGTTTCAAGTACCAGCTGGTTTGAACTTCACAAAAGAAACGATTCACTTTTTTAAACTTCCCCTTCTCTTGTTTATTTATGGATCTGATTATGTAAATAATTCTTATTTGCCCTCCCAAATCGTAGATATTCTTATGTTATTATTAGATATGATTTGCACGTATTCATGATACGGAAGTACATTGCGTATCTATATTTCCACTTCACAAAAATGTTATCATTTTAATTAGATTTTCAACGATTTATAATTCATGACACTTTCATGATATTATGTGGAAATTTATCACAACTGATTAGAAAAGTTATTTTTAAAAAAGGTCAATTAGAGCCCAAAAAGGATACCCAAGCCGTTCAATATCTGTCAGGAGAATTTTGTACATGAACTGAAACTGTTTCAGTATAAAATGCAAGTGAAACACACGCTAACAGTTCAAGACTAGAGCCAACGCGTTGAAATGTGCAATAGTTTCAACAGAATGTTGGAAGCTTTTGACTAATGGTGCATTTTGGGCTGTGGAGAAGCGATTCACTAATCCATTAAGATGCAAATGATCTTTGTCTTTAAACCACACATTCTTGATCCATTCGTCATCATCGTTCATTATTTTATTTCCAAATAAAAGAAAACAATTTTAATTTTCTGTTTACTTAGTTTAAACAATTGTGAAATATTCTCCCGAGGTAGCACAGGAATTGTCCGAAAAGATTTGAAAAGTATTATGTATGTATGTATGTATTTATTTACACTGCAAGTGGGCAAGCACCCGGTGGCAGTGGTATATACAATATTAACAATACACAGTTAAAATGATAAGCAATACACAATAAAATTTACAATACATAATACAATTTACAACACATATACAATTTTATACACAATACAATAAGAATACACAATACAATTTAACACAATAATAATAAAACATAAAATAAAACACCTAATTTTACAACACAACCTACATAATTATGTATAGGTCCTACATAAGTTTCAATAGTCTTTCACTTTACTCTCATCTCATTCCCTGTAGTGGCACTATGACGCATTTCACTGACACTTTAGCACACATTTCACTGACACTCTGTAACACATTTCACTGACACTATAGAACACATTTCATTGACGCTATAAATTATCACTGATCGGAACTGTTCACTGCACTGTAAAACCATAACTTCACTGACTCACCTCGCTTCACTGATACAACAGTTCAAATAAGTCAAATAATTGCATTCTTATGCATACTTATAAACAGAACTACATTTAAGCTAAACATTTCTAGTCTAAGGCCCTCTTACACGCTAGTTTTAAATAATTTACAATTCAAACCAAGGAAGTAAACTCGTCAGGCTAGATATGTCACCTTAAAAATTAAATGTTGAATGTCACCTTAATTTTAATTTTCACTTTATACACAACTCTTTAAATTATTCTTGAATCTCCTTAAGGAAGGACAGCCCTCAAAGACCGCTGCAGGTAGGTCATTCCTATCATTTATAGTTCTATTTCAAAATGAGAATTTACCTACATCCGTTTTCTGTTTCCTACATTTGATTTTAAAATCATGATCGTTCCTACCATAGTACGTTGGCTTTTCTAACCGAGCCGTTATGTCTACCCATGCTTTCTGACGTAGATGTGCTCTATACAATGATGTTATTCTAGTTTTCCTACGTCTGTTTTCCAAGGTTTCCCATTTAAGTTCTTTTATCGTATCGTTCCCATCTTCTCTTTTACCTTTAACAAATTTTATATCAATTTTACGAAATATAAACCAATAAAAACAGGTATGTTTTATTGGAGCACCCAGTAGGGTCTATATAAAGAATGATTCGAAAGTAATGTCATTAATTTCAGAGGGTTATTCTTTGAGATATTTCAAACAAAGCAGTTCAATACAATTTTGCTCGTTTTTGCTTCCTTTGCGAGATGAAAATTGTTTTATGTGGAACATTCCGTACCGTTCGAATCCCGGTCGGGGTAAGTTACCTGGTTGAGGTTTTTCCAGGGTTTTCCCTCAACCCAATACGAATAAATTCTGGGTAACTTTCGGTGCTTGACCCCGGATTCATTTCATCGGCATTATCACCATTTCATTGAGACGCTAAATAACCTGAAATATTGATTCAGCGCCGTAAAATAACTCAATAAACAAAAACATTTCATAAAGTGTCTTGTGAAAGCCATTGATTTAATTTCTATATACAGTACTGAGTGAATTTAAGAGAGCAGTGTATTATGATAAATGATGGAAAGAATTTTAGTTTTGTCCTATAAATGTGCAGAATTTTTATTCGGACAAATGTAACTTTTCATACTGCAAAGGAATTTTACAATGTTACTTTTATTCTGATCAAATTTCTGCACATATAAAGGACAAAACTAAAATTATTTCAATAATTTATTATAACATAATGTTTCATATAAAACAATTTTTATCTCTAAAAGGAAGCGAAGACGAGCAAAATTGTATTACACTTTTGTGCTTGAAAAATCTTAAAGAATAACCCCCTTAAATTAAAAACATTATTTACTGTTCAGCCTATATATTTTATTTATTTTACGACGCTTTATCAACCGCTATGGTTATCTACGTCTAAGTGAAATGAAGGTCTTAGTGACAGCGAAATGAGTCCAGGGTCCAGGGTCACCCTGCATTTGCTCTTAATGGTTGAGGGAAAACCCCGGAAAAATCTCAACCAGCTAACTTGTCCCAAACAGCTTTTGAACCTGGGTCCACTCATTTCGCGGTAAAACACGCTAACCGTTACACCAGCTGTGTACTCTATATAAGGTAAGTGTCCCTGATATGGCCATGCTAAGGTTTGAGAATTTTTCTAGCCGCCATTTTGAAAAAAATATGTAAACCACTTTTTTCTTACTCGTTCTCAGTCTAATGGACTTTCTTAAAACAATTTCCTTTCTCATAAAAATAGCTTTAATTGTCCAAAAAGTCCCGAATTCCAAAAGTCTACCTAGTGGCCATATAAGGAACATGTGTACATGATATGGCCACCCTTGTTCCATGTTCTATAAATCGTGATTGTTTTCAGTTTGATAGCGCAGTTGTGCTAGAATTAAATAATTTTGGTGTAAAATGAATAAAAATGACACTTAATAATCTTTTTTTATAATTCAAAAGTGTAGTCAAAACAGGTTTTTCCATAAAAAAATAAGTTGTTTTTCTTACAATACAAAATTTTTGTGTAATCCCAGCTATAAGGCATGCAAATTTGTCAGGTGAAAAAATAAAAGTGAAATGAACTTGATATGGCCATGGTGCATTTGATATGGCCATATCAGGAGCAGGTAAGCTTTCACGAAAATCGTTTGATTATGAACAACTCGTGAAAGATACGCCATAAACTACAACACCAATCAACAGAACATTAAAAACTGAATGGAGTACTATGGTTTTCATGAAACAAGTCTTTGAAAAACATGCATAAAACAAAGGAAACTCACCAGAGAAAAATAAGAAGAGGTCACATGAAAACAGCAAAATAGGCAACTGACGCCATATTGCTCAACCTGACTGGATGGAAAACGATCAAGTGACATACCAGGATGCTCTTTCACTGGATGCTGCTGCAATTTAGCGGATTTTTTGGTTAACTAACTCACAATAGGGGGGTGGCCATATCAGGAACATGGCCATAACAGGAGCACCCACCTTATGTATATTTATCTGTCGGATATCGAACCCCGGTTCCGCTGGCACTGCAATCGGAGCTGAGGGGAAATGTTGAGTGCGGAAGAAAAGTGCTATTGTGCTCAGATCTTAAAAGAAGATGATATTGGTGGAAACTTTCTAGTTTTATAGGAAATATAAAATGGTAAACAACGTTCTTCTTTTTCAAAATTTCTCCTCTCTTTGCGGAGTTTGAACTCCTGCTTCCTCCTCTGAGAACTGTTAAATTACGTCTTTAGTCACCGCCCTTCTTCAATGCTACGGTGCAATGCACTGCATACAGAACTCCTGGGTATATGAAGCATTAGAGTTAATTGCCTTCCCTCTCGCAGTTGCTACGCAACCGTCGTGAGACCTGAACACTGCCGATACGGAAGAAGAGGAAGGCGCAAAGACTTCACTTGTTATAACACAGAACGTTTGTGATCGCGGTATGAACCCCACGCAATTGCTTTGTTTGTTCTTGTGGGAACCACAAATTTACTGCATGTGTTGTACTGGTCATACACTACGGAATACAAATTTCAAGATGTATATTATGCTGCAAGCCTGTTATGGTAGCTAATGAACGCGTTAATTAGATTTTTTGTGACTATTACACTTTTACTACGTCATACTACTTTTGACCAATAAAACGGTACGAGAGGAAGTATTTCAACCAATCATGGCTGCTTATCGCACAATTTTATCGCGTCCCTAGCATTTGTTTAATTTTATCGCGTCCCTAGCATTTGTTTATTTGTTTGCCAACATTTGAAACTGCGCTGGTCTGGACGTCAAAAAAAAAATATATATATATATATATATATATATATAATTACAAACCATTCCAGTCGATGCACAGCAGTTTCAAATATGACTCGCATTGGCATTCAAGAACAAGAATTAATAAAAATCACTGATCATACCCATGCATCTTCTGAAATCCGATTTACAAATAAATGAAGAGCACCATTCAGAAATCCTGAATAATTTGAAAACACCATGTAGGCCTAAATCAACGAGTTCCACTTCTATTACGCACACGTCCAATATAACATCAATTGAACCACCAACCACATTCAAATTTGAAAATTATACATTCAATAATTATTCCTTTTAAAATTATTGATGTTTATTTTTTATGTCATCGCCGTTAATTAAAACTTTTCTAACACTTGTGTATATTAGTTAGGTTATGTTATAGCTTCTGCTATATGATATTATGGATAGTCACGTATCAGAGATTGTTTAATATTAAGATTATTGAAAATCATCTGTCAAGTGACGTTGATTACTGGGATTCGGATAATTGAAGTGGAATGTTGCATTTTAATAAAAATGAAACTGAATCAACAAAGCCTTCTTGACTAGTAACATTGCCATCGTGTATAATAGATCGAGAACTTCTCGACGAGAAGGCATTGCTCACTACTGCCATCTAGGATGCATCTAGCGTAATATTTGTAATGCTGAGATAGTACAATAATACATTTGAAGACAGTTGTATTTTCGTAAGTCAATTAATATTTTATTGTGTTGGAGTAATTCGTTACTTCTAATCTTTATATACTTCCTTCTAATCGTGTAATAGTCAATTAAATCCCACTCGAGTTTTGATTTTCTCTAGACTATTACACTCTTACTACGCCATACTACTTTTGACCAATAAAACGGTACGAAAGGACGTGTTCCAACCAATCATGGCTGCTTAACCTACAATTTTTATCGCCTCCCTAGCATTTGTTTTTACCACCTCCCTAGCATTTGTTTGTTTTTATCACCTCCTAGCATTTGTTTGTTTTTATCACCTCCATAATATTTGTTTCTTTGTTTACCAACATTGTACTTTCAATATGTACCTTTTAAAATCATTCATATTTTTTTCACCATCCTTAATTAAAACTTTTTTTTATCATTTATCTTGTTTATAATATTTAGGTAGTCCATAATCGTATTTATCTTTAAGAAAGGGGGACAAGACTAACTGTAGTAACTTTCGAGGAATATCACTTTTGTTGACGTCGTACAAAATTTTGTCCAATATTCTTTTGAGAAGATTAACTCCATATGTAGATGAAATTATTGGGGATCATCAGTGTGGTTTCAGGCGTAATAGATCGGCTATTGACCAGATATTTTGTATTCGACAGATAATGGAGAAAAAATGGGAGTATAAGGGTACAGTGCATCAGTTATTCATAGATTTCAAAAAGGCATATGACTCGGTTGAGAGAAGTTTTATATGATACTCTTATTGAATTTGGTATTCCCAAGAAGCTAGTTCGATTAATTAAAATGTGTCTCAGTGAAACGTACAGCAGAGTTCGTATAGACCAGTTTCTGTCAGATGCGTTTCCAATTCACTGTGGGCTAAAGCAAGGAGATGCACTATCACCTCTACTTTTAACTTTGCTCTAGAGTATGCCATTAGGAAAGTCTAGGATAACAGAGAGGGTTTGGAATTGAACGGGTTACATCAGCTGCTTGTCTATGCGGATGACGGGAATATCTTAGGAGAAAATCCACAAACGATTAGGGAAAACACGGGAATTTTACTTGAAGCAAGTAAAGAGATAGGTTTTTGAAGTAAATCCCGAAAAGACAAAGTATATGATTATGTCTCGTGACCAGAATATTGTACGAAATGGAAATATAAAAATTGGAAATTTATCTTTTGAAGAGGTGGAGAAGTTCAAATATCTTGGAGCAACAGTAACAAATATAAATGATATTCGGGAGGAAATTAAACACAGAATAAATATGGGAAATGCCTGTTATTATTCGGTTGAGAAGCTTTTATCATCCAGTCTGCTGTCAAAAAATCTGAAAGTTAGAATTTATAATACAGTTATATTACCGGTTGTTCTTTATGGTTGTGAAACTTGGACTGTCACTTTGAGAGAGCAACAGAGATTAAGTGTGTTTGGGAATAAGGTGCTTAGGAAAATATTTGGGGCTAAGAGGGATGAAGTTACAGGAGAATGGAGAAAGTTACACAACGCAGAGCTGCACGCATTGTATTCTTCACCTGACATAATTAGGAACATTAAATCCAGACGTTTGAGATGGGCAGGGCATGTAGCACGTATGGGCGAATCCAAAAATGCATATAGAATGTTAGTTGGGAGGCCGGAGGGAAAAAGACCTTTAGGGAGGCCGAGACGTAGATGGGAGGATAATATTAAAATGGATTTGAGGGAGGTGGGATATGATGATAGAGAATGGATTAATCTTGCTCAGGATAGGGACCAATGGCGGGCTTATGTGAGGGCGGCAATGAACCTCCGAGTTCCTTAAAAGCCAGTAAGTGAGTAAGTAACTTGGGTGTGGATGATAGCGAAGAAGATGAACTTTAAGTAGACTTTATTGTTGTCAACGCGTATAACGTGTAATAGCGTTGAACACTCTTTGACACGGAAAATAGCCACTCTTGTAGCTTGAATTTGTCTGTCGTTACGGTTTACGTGAGATTCACTCGGGAAAGTATTAAGCATCGAGGTTCAACGTTGAAATCAAATCATAGCAACGATATGTCTGAATGTCAAGAAAGGACATAATCTTTCGAAGTCTTTATTGCTTAGCGATAGACCTTTTTCTTCTCGATACAATCTCTCTCTATTTAAAACGCACTCGTGTAAATACAGCGCACACGATGATCTCCGAGCTATTCCGAGGTGGACTTGAGGAAGTTGACAACCACTCAGAAATGCATTGCAATGAAACCTTCATGACCCGCAGTTCCCTTCGCCGATATGTCAAGCAAACCTATGTGCCATGACAGTAACTATGGTAACGGGGAGTCTGACGTTAAAACACAGTTACTGCGACATGGTAGTTGACCCGACAAACTCTGACTTGGCATTTGTTATAGTCTATAAATCGCACACCACGATTACAGAATTTAGTGTTGGTCGTATCTACGTGAGATTGTGTCTTTATTTCTGTGTTTATTGATACTTTGCTTACGTTAACGAAGAATGGAACGATTTATTACTAAAGTAAATGATTTGTCACTTTCTCAGTCGTAATATAAACAGATGATTTCGTTGTTTCCATGGAATTAAATGTTTTCAACATCCTTTTGCCAAAGGCGTTATCTATTTACAGCAATTTCTCCTAAACTTTTCGCCAAGTTTTGTTCATGTTCAGTATCTATGAGTCAATCCATGTGACAGTGACAGTGTTGCACATGAAATACAGGGTGGAAGTGAAATAACCTTACAGATTTCCAGAGCGAATAGCCATGTTGTGTGTAACAAAAAAGTGTAATAACCATATTGGTGGAAAGTTCATAGTTTTCTCAGGAAAAAGGTTTGTTTGTTTGTTTATTTATCTGTTTATTTATTTAATTGTTTATTTATTTATTTAATTGTTTATTTATCTGTTTATTTATTTAATTGTTTATTTATTTAATTGTTTATTTATTTAATAAATTATTTATTTATGTAATTGTTTATTTATTTAATTGGTTATTTATGTAATTGTTTATTTATTTATTTAATTGTTTATTTATGTAATTGTTTATTTATTTATTTAATTGTTTATTTATGTAATTGTTTATTTATTTATTTAATTGTTTATTTATCTGTTTATTTATTTAATTGTTAATTTATTTAATTGGTTATTTATTTATGTAATTGTTTATTTATTTATTTATTTAATTGTTTATTTATTTAATTGTTTATTTATTTAATAAATTATTTATTTATGTAATTGTTTATTTATTTAATTGGTTATTTATTTAATTGGTTATTTATTTATGTAATTGTTTATTTATTTAATTGCTTATTTATTTAATTGTTAATTTATTTGATTGTTTATTTATTTAATTGGTTATTTATTTATTTAATTGTGTATTTATTTATTTATTTAATTGTTTATTTATTTAATTGTTAATTTATTTAATTGGTTATTTATTTATTTATGTAACTGTTTATTTATTTATTTAATTGTTTATTTATTTAATTGGTTATTTATTTATTTATGTAATTGTTTATTTATTTATTTATTTATTTAGTTGTTTACTTATTTAATTGGTTATTTATATATTTATGTAATTGTTTATTTATTTATTTATTTATTATTTGTTTATTTATTTAATTGTTAATTTATTTAATTGGTTATTTATTTATGTAATTGTTTATTTAATTGTTTATTTATTTAATTGTTAATTTATTTGATTGTTTATTTATTTAATTGGTTATTTATTTATTTAATTGTTTATTTATTTATTTAATTGTTTATTTATTTAATTGTTAATTTATTTAATTGGTTATTTATTTATTTATGTAATTGTTTATTTATTTATTTAGTTGTTTACTTATTTAATTGGTTATTTATTTATTTGTGTAATTGTTTATTTATTTAGTTATTTAATTGTTTATTTATTTAATTGGTTATTTATTTAGTTATGTAACTGTTTATTTATTTATTTAATTGTTTATTTATTTAATTGGTTATTTATTTATGTATTTGTTTATTTATTTATTTATTTAATTGTTTATTTATTTAATTGTTTATTTATTTATTTATTTATTTATGTAACTGTTTATTTATTTATTTATTTAATTCTTCATTTATTTAATTGGTTATTTATTTATTTATTTATGTAATTGTTTATTTATTTATTTATTTATTTAATTGTTTATTTATTTAATTGTTTATTTATGTAATTGTTTATTTATTTAATTGTTTATTTAATTGGTTATTTATTTATTTATGTAATTGTTTATTTATTTATTTAATTGTTTATTTATTTAATTGTTTATTTATTTAATTGTTGATTTATTTATTTATTTATTTCCAAATATTTAACACCCACTTATTCTTCATTCTTAACTTCTATAATAAATTGTCTAGCTTTCATTAATCAGTTAATCTTTTCGTACTTTGGTTTTTATTGTAATTGTAAATTTAATATTAATTGTAATTTTATTTTTTATATTGTAGTTGTAATCTCCTGGTAGAGGGACAGAGAAGGCCTGACGGCCTTATCTCTACCAGGTTGAAGAATTAAGTACTAAATAAATATTATTCGGTAATTGTTGCCATTATTCCCGCGCCGTGGCGTCGTGGTCTAAGGCATCCTGCCTAGGACTCCCGTTACAGAATGCGCACTGGTTCGAGTCCTCATGGAGGAAGAAATTTTCTCATGAAATTTCTGCCACTGTATGAGACCGGTGTCCACCGAGTATCGTGGTGCACTTGGGGAGCTACGATTGGTAACGAAATCCGGTTTCGCAAACCAGCTATAATGGCTCGGGGATCATCGTGCTAACCACATGATACCTCCATTCTGGTTGGATAATCGTCCACCTCTGCTTCGGCATGTGGACGTAAGGCCAGCAGCCGGCTGGTCGGTCTTCACCCTTCATGGGCTGTAGCGCCATGGACTTACTTTTTTACTAACTATTGCGATTATAATCCTGATTTTTGTCCATATTGCTAGAAAATCTAATAGAGAATCATTTATCCCATACCAGAGTGTTAGTTGGGAGGCCGGAGGGAAAAAGACCTTTGGGGAGGCCGAGACGTAGATGGGAAGATAATATTAAAATGGATTTGATGGAGGTGGGATGTGATGATAGAGAATGGATTAATCTTGCTCAGGATAGGGACTAATGGCGGGCTTATGTGAGGGCGGCAATGAACCTGCGGGTTCCTTAAAAGCCAGTAAGTAAGTAAGTTATCCCATACCTCTTTAGAATCGCCCATACTATCACCTCTCAACGCATGACCCTTAACTTCTGAGTCACTGTGTAGATATGTTATCTGCAGCCATCTACAAATAAATCACGAACCGCCACTGCATGATATGTTATGATAAATGATTCAATATTACACACTAATAAACTGTCCAACTTTAAATCCACACACAAAATAAAAAAAAAACTCTTTTCCCGGAGGTACTGCAGGTTGTTGGTAAAACCAGTCATGGCATTACCTGTGTAAGCATTCAGTTTTTCTGTCTCCAAGACGCATTCGCACAAGTCCGTGCTGGTGCAGAATTCCAAAGCCAACTTTCTGTCTGGACCGGCCTGCTTCGTCCTGAGAAAATATCCGAAGCCAGTCAGTCAGTGTTCCCCGCTTAAAAGACAGAACAAGTTGCGCAGTAATTTGAGGAATGGTGCCTTCGCTCATAAAGAACATGATGGCCATTACACCTCAGTGCAAGACAGGACCAAGTGCGGCCAGTTTACAGGGCCACTTTTATATTTTTTATTGCAGATTCAGGTTTGTCTCCAAGTCGTACCGCAAAGATATCGTTTTGTGCACATGAACGAAACTATGCATAAATAAAATTCCACATCCTAACTTCTACCAGGAGATATTTTAACGTTTTTATAGCTCTTGACTTCGCGGACCTAAAATATATTGAGAATCTCAACTTCCCGTGCTTTAAATTTGGTTTCGCATCTTCTTTCAAGTGAGGTGTACCTTTGGTTATTTGTCCTACAGAACCAACATTCTGCGTTAGTCACGAAAGAAGAAAATAAAAAGAAATCGTTGTAAGATGAACAACATCTATCACTGAATTGTTAGAAGAGTAAAACGCACAGGTATAAGCTTATAAAAACCAGTTACTATAGAAACAAAGTGAAACAAAAGAACAGCGAAGAAACCAAACCTAGAAAAAAAAAATGAATAACGAATTTGATATTTCAATTCAATAAAATTGACGATTATCTCTAAGAGTAAATACATAATAGTTCATTATGCAACGAGCCTATAATGATAGTAATTAAGAAGCGAGTATGGATATTTATGAAACGAGCGCAAGCGAGTTTCATATTTTTCATACGAGCGTCTTAATTACCATTATAGGCGAGTTTCATACGACTTTTTATGCTCGACCATATTTCTAACTTGAAATTATTCAGATACATTTTATTTGTATCTGACAAGATCGGAAGTGACCTTGTTCTAGGTCGTGAATTGTGAGATGTGCGCAGACGCGAAAGTATTGATTTTTTCCGAGGAACAATAATGTCATTGACCTTGTGTAATCCCGTTAAACTTGGTATAACCTTGATTATTGAATTCGACATTGGAAAACGAGATGACAAATTGAATTTATTTGAATATTATTTACAATTACCGCTAATTATTATAGTAACAGAACATAACCTTCTGCGACAGTATTGGATTTCCGGCCTCCGTGACTTTTCGCTAATTCTCTTTCGATTGCATATCCGAGAATAATCGATACTTGCGGTTTTATAACGGTACAAAGCTGACTCGTTATTGGCTGAACACCTGTAAGCTGAGTTGTCATTGGCTGAAAACACCTGTACTTTAATGAGTAGGTGTACTTTAATGACATCCATTAAAGGACTGCTACCAGATGTATAATTACTACATTTCGGCATGGTCGAGCATAAAATAATATCAATTATTTTCCGCAGCATTGCTTGTTTAGTCAATTGTCTGAAGATAGATCTGAACCTCACAAGTGATACCAATTTGATACCACATATGAGGCAACTAGGCCAGGAGATACATATTACACTAATCACACTTCAGATGCATACAAACAATAAGTTCTTCCTCTGACACATATCGTCAAGTGAGATATACTGCCTGATAATCAGCTAGAATCTCAATCAGAGCTATATAGCACCTCTGTGCATATGGAATTTATAAAATAATGATTTAATAACTTTAAATCCGACAGAAGGAGAGCAGTTCCAGCATTGGCAATAAGGAAGTGATGTCTGAGGTATGTAAGCAGAGGACGAAAGCAAACTGACCTCAAGCATAAATGAAATTTCTTAGGAAAGCAGCAGGAAGGTTAGTGATGGCCCACAAAAACAATGCAGAAATACAGCAAGCATTACACGTTACAAGGATTCCAGGAAAAATAGACCGATGCAAGAAGAAATTCCTGCAATACACTTGAGCAGTGAATAATGGAATACTTGCTCGCAGAACTTTGCACAATGAAGGCGAAATTTAGACAACTGTAGGGCGAAATTACTAATTCTATGGTACAAACTCACTCAGGCCTAAATTAGAAAATGATTTTGATGTGGCGACGGTAAATTCATTTTAGGACAAGACGATTGCTTTTTATTTTCATTTCTAGGAACTGTGAGGTAGCTTTCCAACGCTGCAAGTCCACATCTTACAGCTCACAGTTTTTGTCCTCGTCCGAATGAATTGGCTATTCCGATAGCTCAGTGCTAGAGGTTGGGCTTATCATCATCACCATATCACCACCACTATCATCTTATAATCACCACTATCATCATATCACCATCATCACCACTATTATGCCACCACCACCATATCACCACTGTCATATCATCATACATTTACCATCCACCATCATATCACCACCATCATATGATCACCATTATCACCATATGATCACCACTGTTACCATCGTCACCACTATCACCATTTCATCACCATCATACCATCACCACTATCATATAATCACCACCATCATCACTATCACCATGTCTCCATCATCATATCACCACCACTATCATCATAATATTATCACCACTATCATATCATCATCATCATCACTATTATCATGCCACCACCACCATAATATCACCACTATCATATCACCACTGTCATCATATCATCATACATTCACCATCCACCATATCACCACCATCATAATATCATCACCATTATCATCATATGATCACCACTATTACCATCGTCACCACTATCACCATATCACTATTATCATGTCACCACCACCACCATAATATCACCACTGTCATCATATCATCATACATTCACCATCCACCATATCACCACCATCATAATATCATCACCATTATCATCATATGATCACCACTATTACCATCGTCACCACTATCACCATATCACTATTATCATGTCACCACCACCACCATAATATCACCACTATCATATCACCACTGTCATCATATCATCATACATTCACCATCCACCATATCACCACCATCATAATATCATCACCATTATCATCATATGATCACCACTATTACCATCGTCACCACTATCACCATCATCATATCACCACCACTATCATAATATTATAACCACTATCATATCACCATCATCACTATTATCATGCCATCACCACCACCACCATAATATCACCACTGTCATCATATCATCATACATTCACCATCCACCATATCACCACCATCATAATATCATCACCATTAACATCATATGATTACCACTGTTACCATCGTCACCACTATCACCATATCACCACCATCATATCATCACCACTATCATATAATCACCACCATCACCACCATCATCATATCATCACCAGTATCTTAAAATCACCGCTATCATCACCATAATCACCACTATTATCATACCACCGCCATTCACCATCATCATATCACAACCATCATAATAATATCACAACTATCATATCATCACCACTATCATATCTTCACCATCCACCATCACATCACCACCATCATAATATCATCACCATTATCATATCATCACCATTGTCACCACTACCACCATATCACCACCATCATATCATCAGCACTCATAATCATCACCATCATCATATCATCACTATCACCGTATCACCACCATCATATCTCCACATCATCATATCACCATTATCATACCATAACAATCCATTATCATAATATCCGCCATTATCATCATATCACCACCACTATAATCATATCATCACCAATATCATCATATCATCACTATCATATATCTTTTTCGATTCCCAGCGCTGACCATAATGATGCTTTTGTTGGAGAAAGCAAGAAGATTGGGTTTTTTGTCGTGGATCTCCCGTTTCGTTCAACATTGCAATACTGTCCATTTAGCCTTTGTTGTATTTTTGCTTCTTAAAAGAAAATTGTTTAGTGATGGTGGAAGTAGTAGTAATAGTATTAATAGCAGTAACTAAGGTTGCCAGGTGGGTTTTGTAAATACTAGGCAAATTTCGTATTTTTAAAGAAAATTTCGGGAATCCGGTATTGTAGACATTTTAAAGTTGTCGCACTGTATATCAAACTAAGCAAGGTTATTCCTAAAATTAATGGCCTTGTAACTGAAAAGAAGAACTACATTTTATAAAATTTAACGATGAGTTTCATACTTACTTACTTACTTACTGGCTTTTAAGGAACACGGAGGTTCATTGCCGCCCTCACATAAGCCCGCCATAGGTCCCTATCCTGAGTAAGATTAATCTGGTCTCTATCAACATGTTCCACCTCCCTCAAATCCATTTTAATAATTATCTTCCCATCTACGTCTCGGCCTCCCTAAAGGTCTTTTTCCCTCCGCCTCCCAACTAACACTCTGTATGCATTTCTGGATTCGCCCATACGTGCTACATGCCCTGCCCATCTCAAACGTCTGGATTTAATGTTCCTAATTATGTCAGGTGAAGAATACAATGCGTGCAGTTCTGTGTTGTGTAACTTTCTCCATTCTCCTGTAACTTCATCCCTCTTAGCCCCAAAATTTACCTAAGGATCTTATTCTCAAACACCCTTAATCTCTGTTCCTCTCTCAAAGTGAGAGTCCAAGTTTCACAACCATACAGAACAACCGGTAATATAACTATTTTATAAATTCTAACTTTCAGATTTTTTGACAGCAGACTGGATGACAAAAGCTTCTCAACCGAATAATAACAGGCATTTCCCATATTTATTCTGCGTTTAATTTCCTCCCGAGTGCCATTTATATTTGTTACTGTTGCTCCCAGATACAGTATTTGAAGTTCTCCACCTCTTCAAAAGATAAATCTCCAATTTTTATATTTCCATTTCGTACAATATTCTCGTCACGAGACATTTAGTCTTTTCGGGATTTACTTCCAACCCTATCGCTTTACTTTGCTTACTTCCCATGATTGTACGAGAAGATTCGAAGAGAACGGCAGTTACGTGGACTTTCTGCTCCCCCCTACTACCATTAATGCACAACACAATGTCAATATGGCGGTTGCTGTGGTCTGCGATACGACGAACTTTTCTGTTGATTTTCGAGTTCGTCATTTTTTCCGGTTATTATATGCTTATTTAAGTTGTGTTAACTCTCGCTAGTGGTTTTATATTTTATTTTATCCGTCTTAGTATTTATTTTATTATTGTAAATAAATTTGTTTTATCACTATTATTATTATTATTATTATTATTATTATTAATGAATTATTTTGTATTACAATCTTTGTATCATTTGTCACGATTATTCTATTATTATTATTATTATTATTATTATTATTATTGTTGTTGTTACTATTATTTATATCATCAGCATTATTATTTGAACCCTGTAAAAATTTATGTAGACTACTGGACTGTACCCGAGCAAGAGCATATGTATTAAATTCAAATTCAAAAGTAGAATTTCCGTGTTTTTCCTAATCGTTTGTGGATTTCTCCTAACATATTCACGTCATCCGCATAGACAAGCAGCTGATGTAACCCGTTCAATTCTAAACCCTCTGAGTTTCATAACGAGAAAATATTGATTAAATTTACCTCAGTTTTAGTGTTCATATTTGCCTGAAGATCAATCATGAAATTCTGATGAAGTGTGTAGCATGTCAGCCATGAGATATATGCGTGTCAAACCGCAACTCACAGGTCTGGTGTACAAGGTGTGAAATTCCAGTTTCATATTGTGGCCAATGCTCAAATTATCAGAGATTTCACGTCAAGTAAAAGTGTGTGGATAACACGGAGCTGGAAAATGCTTGATTACAGGTTAGCGTGAGTGGCTAGCATCTTATTACCATTCCCTCACTGCGAGGAGGGAACCAGAGCGAGGAGCAATCCGGCGTTGAATTCGCACACTTTTGTTGGCCCACAAACAATAACATTCCATTTCATCCTGCGAGAACAGTGTCGGGTCACTTGCTTCGGCCTACGTGACGGAAACGCCACCAGATTGTGTTCCTATAGTCAGGTTACGGCTCTAATATCTCAGACGTTCATGGCGGAAGTCCATTGCCATGCATCTGGCTACGTAAACCGAGATCTCGGGTTTGAATTCCAGTTACGGTAAAGGCTGATTCACAATAAACCGGAATCGAGAATCGGAACGAAAACGAAAACGGTAAAATTGTTAAAATGTGTAGCTACATTTAAATGTGAGCATTCACAATTAACGAAAAGCTTTGCCGGAGCCCGGGATCGGGAACGGAGAGTTGGCCAAGTTTCAACTTTGGCGTTCACGTTTCCGATCACAGCCCATTAGATTCATTCTATTGCCATCTAAAAGCTATTTTGTCGTCGTATATTTTGTAGCAAGAAGACCGTGACATAACCTATGCATTATTTTGTTCTGTGCTGTGCATCATGGAGCAAGTTTTATTTGATGAGATTCTACTATTGAAATCCTCACGTTTACGATAAGCGGCGCGCCTCGTATAAAGATGAGAAAATGAAGGAGAATACGTGGCTTTCAATAGCTGCATCTTTGAACACCGATCGTAAGCGAATCATATTTTATTACTGTATTGGTTGTATTACACACTACATATTCATGCTTCAATTCAATAACTACTCTTGTGTTCATTTTTGTTCTATTACAAATGTTTCTTCTCTAATTATTTTACGTCATGGTAGACTTAAAATAGATTGTGATAATAAAGATGCATGGGCATATTTATAGTACCGTACCTAATGAAATGTTTCAGTTGAAATTTCGAAGTTGGTTAACCTGTGTTTATGTTGGCTGCCTTGTACTCATAAGAGAACGCCATTGGTCAATTATACACAAATAACATCAGAATGCGTAATATCGACTTTACATATCGTTATTCACATGCATATCGATATGCATAGTCGTCTACGTTCTCGGTTTATTGTGAATCAAAAATTTTCACATTCACGTCCTCTGCTTCTCGTTTTCATTCTGGTTCTCGTTCCAGGTTTATTGTGAACCAGCCTTAAGTTGCCTCGTTCAGTTTCTGACATAAAATACCTCTTTCCCTGCAGCGAGTAAGGACAGTCGTTCCAGAATCCGTGATGTAACAAAAAAAAATAGCGAAATGTCAGATGGTTACTATAACAACACTATGAGCGACAGTTGAATGCTAATGTTATTAATAGTTAGGTCATAAAACAATGTTACTTCTGTGACAACGCCCAATGACGCCGCCTTTTCTCGCTAAAGATATGAGGACGCCGAAATTGAGTAAAAAATTAGTCGTGACGCGAGGACTCTCTCAATAATATCTCGGCATCGAGAGCAGCTACAGACTTGTGCGACCAGTTGTTTGACTTTCAATCGCGAGTTCTACAATATTATAATGACTATTACACTTTTACTACGTCATACTACTTCTGACCAATAAAACGGTACGCTACAACGTGTTGCAACTAGTCATGGTTGCTCATCCTACCATTTTTATTAACTCCCTAGCATTTGTTTTTTTGTTTTCCAACATTGCATCGATATTTTACTACTTAGTTAAATCATTATTCCCAGAACATGAATTTTACCAGCAATCGAAAAGTATTGGGAATAAATTTGATTGGGAATAAATTTGAATAAGGAACAAATAAAAGTTTCCTTTCCAGGCAGGATTCGAACCACGAAAGTCTTAGTTACCAGTCTATCGTGCTATGGAGTGAACACGGCTCTGAAATCAGCTACAAGAGTCAGTCCAGTTTTTTTTTTGTCACTATGTACATTATAATTTATACCTTTTTCTCACGTCAGAAGCAATATTTTTAACTTACAGTAATGTGTTTTGCTTGTAAACAGACGATATATTGGATGCCCTTCATTAATCATTTCTCTTATTATAGATCCATAATCTCCGTTTATAAATAGAAGCAAAAATAAAATATTAAAACGAGCACAACTGTAGTTTCAATCTCGAAATTAGGTGGCGTATTCTATGTGTCGGTGTATCCCTAATACAGCTTATAACTTTTTTTACGTAAGAAAAAACAAGTCTCAAACTTTTGCAGATTGTATTAGAACACCCTGTATAAATATAAAGCAATTAAGTTAAAGTACAAAATTGTATTAGTATTTCACCGCTCTTATTTATATACTCAGGAGTCAATGTAATACAGCTTGCAATAATTGGTATCCGTGTTCCCATATTGAGGTAATTTATGCCTGTCTTCAAGCCTATAATTACCTACAACAAAGTCATAAATTTCCCTCCGTCCTTCTTAATGAAATTCTGTGCACCCCATAATCACTCATCATAACAAGGTGGCTTGATTTATTACCTGGCAAACGGAAGTTGAAACACGAGTATTGTTACACTTGTTAATGTAATTTGGTGAAATTTCTCAGGATGCAAAGATAATTATGTGCCTACATTCCATTCCCTGATACTGTCTAGCGTTCATCTACTTCACAGCCCCTGAGTATCCCTGGGTCTTTTTAAAATCACTTAGGCCTACTAATAAACCATACAGTATGTATTTTATTTAGTGAGACAACGGCCTCTGAAGAGATAACACGGGTGTACTACAGGAAAACCTGCCCTGCAGTCGCTTTGTCTGTAACAGACATTACAGAAACCGTCCGGTGTCGAAATCCGGTCTTTGCGGTGAGACTGAGGTATGACTGAAAGTGCCACTATGTATGTGTTTAGTCAGTCCAAAGACACGCTGGAACCTCACGACACCGATAAGGCATCACTCATGAGGCAACTAAGCCAGGAAAAATTGGGAAGGGTGTCCAATTCCTTTTTTCCTCCATTATATGATTCACTGACTAGTAATATATTTCACTAATCCGAACTGAAATGCAATGTACGGCTTACTGGCTTTTAAGGAACCCGGAGGTTCATTGCCGCCCTCACATAAGCCCGCCATTGGTCCCTATCCTGAGCAAGATTAATCCAGTCTCTATCATCATATCCCACCTTCTTCAAATCTATTTTAATATTATCCTCCCATTTACGTCTCGGCCTCCCTAAAGGTTTTTTTCCCTTCGGCCTCCCAACTAACACTCTATATGCATTTCTGGATTCGTCCATACGTGCTACATGCCCTGCCCATCTCAAACGTCTGGATTTAATGCTCCTAATTATGTCACGTGAAGAATACAAAGCGTGCAGTTCTGTGTTGTGTAACTTTCTCCATTCTCCTGTAACTTCATCCCTCTTAGCCCCAAATATTTTCCTAAGAACCTTATTCTCAAACACCCTTAATCTCTGTTCCTCTCTCAAAGTGAGAGTCCAAGTTTCACAACCATACAGAACAGCCGATAATATAACTGTTTTATAAATTCTAACTTTCAGCTTTTTTGACAGCAGACTGGATGACAAAAGCTTCTCAACCGAATAATAACAGGCATTTCCCATATTTATTCTGTATTTCATTTCATTCCGAGTATCATTTATATTTGTTACTGTTCCTTCAATATATTTGAAATTCTTCACCTCTTCAAAGGATAAAGTTCACACGTGTGGAGTAAAGGTTAGCACGTCTGGCCGCGAAACCAGTTGGCCCGGGTTCGATTCCCGGTCGGGGCAAGTTACCTGGTTGAGGTTTTTTCCGGGGTTTTCCCTCAACCCAATACGAGCAAATGCTGGGTAACTTTCGGTGGTGGACCCCGGACTCATTTCACCGGCATTATCACCTTCATCTCATTCAGACGCTAAATAACCTAAGATGTTGATAAAGCGTCGTAAAATAACCTAGTACAATAAAAAATAAAAATCAAAGGACAAATTTCCACTTTTTAAATGTAATGCACTGTCTTTTGGGACACCCGGTATGTTGATTATGTTGAAGAAAAAGAAGAATATTGAGATCCTAGAGCGAAATCCGAAGTGTGAATTGTCAGGCTCTTAAAATGAACGAAACATCGTGCACGGAAAGGCGTTCGTTGCGGTATTCCGCGGAAGCTCTCCGTGACCCTGTGGTTGTCAAGGCAACCGCGGGCTGACTCGGCTATTAACCTCTTGGACACAGACCAAAGAATAAATGGGCATTTATCAAGCATTCCTTTCTGTGCTTGTAGCTCAGCTCGCAGGCGAGGACAGCACAACGTGAATCATCAGCGTGCTGCGGGTTGGCCTACCTCGACCAGTACCAGGGCAGTACAAGGTCCGGCAGCAACAATTCTGGCGATTTAGAGTTGGCAGCATTTCGAGATAACTTGTTGAAGTGGGAGAGAAAATCTTTGAGCGTAGGATGTGTTAAAGACGAAAAACGAAGTGGGAGATCCTCCCACTCGGGAAGAAACTGGTGCTGCAGTCGACGAGTCAGTGAGTCGATAGCCGATGTAATCAATAAGGAAACGTGCCCGCAGAGAATTCGCCATAGATTACCTGACCTTCGCCTTACGGTTGGGAAAAACATCAGAAAAAACTCAATCAGATATCAGCCTAAGCGGGAATCGAACCCGCGCTCGAGCGCAACTCCGGATCGGTAGGCAAGCGCTTTAGCCTACTGACTTGCAATTATTTTTTATTAGTCATGTTTTTTTCGGTCACCCATAGATCCACACGGAAACCACAAGTGTCCTCAACGCTGAAAACTCTCGTATTCACCTCGCCATCTCGCACTTTTGGACTGGCTCGGAATTTCC